>NW_006283760.1:800118-803246 GCF_000327345.1 Myotis davidii | reverse complement strand
TGTTAAAATCAAATCTGATATTGTTTTACCTTTTATTTGGTGTGTGGAAGGTGTGCGGAAGAGGGGGTAGTCTTATACGGCGAGTATATAACAAACTCTGTATTTTGAGTGGAAATGTTAGGGGGTCGTTTTATACGCCCAGTCGTCTTATACGCCGGCAAATACGGTACCTGTATATTCACTCACCGACAAATATTTCTGTATATGACAGGGTGGGGCAAAGGTAGGTTTACTGTTGTGATTACCCAAAGCAGTTTATTCTTGTATTATTTATTAATTATTGTATTATTTCCCATATGAACAACTGTATATCTATTTTTGCCCCACTCTGTATAAATATAATTTAAGTTAATCATCAGTTCATACTGAATTAGGAACTTTTTTTCCTCCAGCATCTAGGACTATATGATGATGTTGAAACTGCATACTCTCTGTGTCCTTTTTGCTACTTTTCAATAAATTTATTTTAATAATGTTATATTGGTTTGTAATGTTGTGAAAAACAAAAGTAGACATATTTTATCAAAGAGCTAGCTATTCTTACTTTAAGTAAGAATTTTAGTTTAACAAGCTGGGACTCTGGGGTTAAGAATGCAACCTCCGAACTCTGATGGTCTGAGCCCTCTGTGGTCCCTCCCTCCAGGAGCCGCAGTTGTCGGAGAGCCAGCTTACACTTTCCTGGTCCCTAGGATACTGGGATTTCTCCCAGAAAATGATCGTTCCTTTTCTCTCTCAACTTGCCAGAGTTCCTATGAATATGTGTCTTTCAAACCTGCCTGAATATTAAATCACCTGGAAAACTTAAAACAGAAATTCTGATATCATCTCTCTACCCCAGACTAAATTCCATTTGTGTAGGATGAGGTCCTGGAAATATATTTTAAAAAATATCCTGGCCCAGCTAGCATGGTTCCGTGGTTGAGCGTTGACCTATGAACCAGGAGATCATGGTTTGATTCCCGGTCAGGGCACAGGCCCTGGTTGTGGGCTGATCCCCTGTGTGGGGTGTGCAGGAGGCAGTCAATCACTGATTCTCTCTCATCACTGATGTTTCTATCTCTCTTTCTCTCTCCCTTTCTCTCTGAAATCAATATAAATATTTTTTAAAGATCTCCTAGATGATTATGTTATAGAATCAGTCTTAGGGGGTATGACATTCTTTACCTCTAAGGTCCTTTGGTCCTGCGATCTGACACATCTCTGTATTTTATTAATATGATCTGTCTGGATCAGTCTGTGTTCCTTCTGAATATGATGAAATACATGCAAAAGAACCACAGCTCTAAGCTACTTTGTGCCTGAACATTAAGATGAAAGGAAGTTTATGTTTGCTGTATACCCTTCTGTCCTGGCACCATATCAACCCAATTTTAGACTATGGGCCTTGTAACCATTTGGGAAAATAAAACTGAACTAGGCCAATGTAGAAAAGTTCTTTCAGAATTCAGAGTTCAAGTCCACGGTGGGCGATTTGAAATGCTTCCTATGTTGGCAAATTACATACTCTGTGTTGACCTACTTTGAGATGGGAAGATGCAGCTCTTAAAAAGCTGGAAAATACTGTTCTCTGTCTTTTGTACCAAAATGCCACACAACAGTGTGGGCTGTTCTTAGAGATCATCAGGGCACTTTAACAGTCCATCCAGGGACTGTGTCAGGCCCCAGGTCAGGGGACATGGCAATCTAACGCCCGAAAGGATTAAACTGAGAACTGCAATACGTGGGTTCTGGTCCTGAGACTGTAAAAGCCTTCAGATACCAGGGAAGTCATTACACTCCCTGTGCTTTGGCTTCTCCATCTGTGAACGAGGGATAATTGCTTCTTCTTCATTAGGATGCGGAGCCCATACAATGAGGCAACCTACAAGAAAGCACTGTAGGCTCTGTCGTGAAGAAGTCCCCTGCACTGTATCACAATGCCGAGGTGTGGTAGCCCTTCTATTGGATCCGAAGATCTTTTGCAATTTCAGGGCATTTCCTCCTGGGAAGTGTTCAGTGTGGGGGTGGGCGGGGGAAGGGAGATTAGAAAACTCGTTTGCCACGGTTTGTTTGCAATAGGTCCTTGCCGGTGTTCTGCCCCGTGCTTTTCTATCTGATGCCCATGATCTTTGTCTGTGTAATCTCCCCATATTAATCTCTCTCTACATCTTGACTCAAGCTGTAAGTGGCCTGAGTGAACCTTGAGTATTCCCAAGGGCAAACAGAGCCCACTAGCACCGGTTTACTGGGTTGGAAGAGTGACTACATGGTAACAGTTTTATCAGCTTTTGCTCTTCCAGCTCTGAAATCCTGTGTTCCCGTGGTGCCTGTGGAAACCCTGAGATCTCTGACCCACTGCACACTAAATAAAGGCGTGCTGGGAAAGTCACAGGAAGAGCCTTTATTCTGGGATTTGGTGATGAGCTACGTAGTTGGCTGGCTTTATCTATTAGCTCCTCTGAAGGGCTTCATTGAGCGGAGAATGAGGTAGGATGACACTATGTGGAGACTGCTGCTGGGGTCCAAAAATAACCTTCTTACATTTTTTTTTTTTTAGCTACACATTTCCTCAGCTTCTCTGAAGGTGGTTCTTGACTCTGAACATTCGGATGCTGTTTCTCTGTAGGTGAAATTCATTCCCTGCAGTGCCACACGCAGCCCGGGAAGTTCAATGGGAGGCAGGGAAAACGGGTCAGATTCCCACCTTCCCCATTGTTTTCTGGCACCAATCACTTCGCTCTCCAGACACGGGTGCGATGTGGGCAAAAGGAGGTTCAGGAAACTTGGACTGGATTGGACTGCATACTTTTTACATGAAGAAAAGCAAACTGTAAAACACATTAGAGCATCATGCTATAAACTGTAGGTTCACAACCATTTCTGGCTGCTTAGACTCTCCTGCGCTAAAGGAACCTTTAACATGAGAGGCATCTGCTCGATCTTTGAGAAGGAGAACGATTTTCATTAAGAAACACTAAAGAGGCATTTAAAAGACAGGAACATCTGCACGCCGATACAATATGAGGACAGTAAGTCAGTGTTCCACGTCTGAAAATGAACCGGAGATGGCTCTTTGTAGGCGAACAACAGCCTTATTTTTAGAGGAAGTGTAAGACCAACGATGACTGTGTTTCCGCTGGCTTTGGAAA
>NW_006283760.1:772692-800088 GCF_000327345.1 Myotis davidii | reverse complement strand
ACGCCAATGTCAGGTCCTTTTTACAGGACACCACGTACTTTCTACAGGCCCTCTCTCTCAACCCAGAATGCACCCGTCTTTTTCAATCATAGTCACTTCCAATACATCTTCACGCTCGCCCATTCCTACCTGTATGAAGCTTTTGATAACAGACAGAAACGAACTCAGCTCACTCCTTTTCTTTCCCTGAGACAAATCAAAAAGTGAAGCTTCAGTCAACAGGGAAAGGAGGATGTGCAATCCCTTGAAAACCTCACCCGGTGTTTCCGTGGCCTCGGCCGCAGTGCAGCCGTCAGCTCCGAGTCTCAGCGGGCAGCAGTGGGGTGGAGCCCTTGCTCCCGGCCTCTCCCTTCGGGACCTGCTGCAGAGAAATGCCAGGCCAGGCGAGGAGCAGCCAGACCTCGGCCCAGGTCTCTGGCCTCCACCACTTACCTCCTCTCTAACTTCCGAAGAGCCACCCAATCACTCCAAACATCAACCCAGAGAATGAGCATGAGGATGAACAACATCAGGTAATATGAACGCCTGACAGCAAGACAACACAGAGGAGTCATGTTGCTGTTGTGTTCATACATAACATACACTACCCAAAGATGTTAACCCCACAATTATAGATGGCCTAGTAACTAACGCCATATTTTCAAATAACTAACCCCCTGCTTTAGACCTTTGACCCTGTGCCACTGTAGAGCCACCTTTCTCCCAAGGGGTGTGCTCACAGAATGGCATCCAGCACCAGGAAAGAACCAACAGGGCGGGTGACTGCCTTATTCACATATTTAGGATATTTGAGTGGAGCAAATGTGAAACCACAAGCCTGAAGTTTGAATGTTGGACCCCTGGGACTGTCCCCGGACCTGAGCCTGCACTGGGAGCCACGCTGCCGCTTCTAAGGAATGGATGATCTCCAAAGGGGAGGGGCTAAATGCACCCAAGTCCTTCGCTAAAGCATTTATTCTAAAGTGAACCCAAGTGCCACAAAACGGTCTCTGAGGAGTGTACACTGTTCCAAAGAAGGCTCTGTCAATGCGAACTGGCTGTAGAGAAAGCTTGTTGCCCTATACAGATATTGCTCCAGAAGAACATGATGAGCAAAGGGAAAAGGGTGAATCAGTAGAGACTATTCTCACCCTCTGGTCTCAAGGGAAGTCAAATCTTGTCTTATTAAGAAGACTCAGACAACCGTACTGTTTCTCTTCTTCCTAGGCCACTGAGGAACTTCAAAACAGTCAGCGGAGCGGAGAAAAAAAAAGCTGTAAATACTTGGAGACTGAAAATGTTTCTAAACATTCCCAGTCTAGAATTTGTAAATGCAGACGGAGGGAGAAAGCAGTAGCATGTCTCGAATGCCATGATGTGCCTGGGCCTATACGAGGTGCTTTCATATTTCCCTTCTTTGCCTTATTTTCATCTTTAAACTGTTCTGAAGTAAATGTTATTGTTTCCGATTTACTGTCTTAGAGAAAGTAATTTGCTAACTCTAATAATAGATGTATCTGGCAGAAGGAAACATGTTCACTCAGCTTTAAAATATGTGTTCTGAAACCTTTTTTCTCTCCCAAAGGTAATAAAAACACTTCTAAAGTTTCTTCCAATTCCAAAATTCTAAAAATATAGTTAAGTGGTAGCATTAACAATCTTTCTTCTAGCAAAACGTTAACGTGGTTAAATGCAACTCCGCATATATTCCTAGCCTGCACCTGAAAACCTGACAGTGGATGGAGAAGAGCCATAAAAATGCTGACTGGACTCACTTAAAATTCATGATGACAAACCTCAAAGGAGCTCTGGCCCTTCCAGGCCATCCTACTCCACATCCCCCTGAAAGAGTCACTCTGTCACTCACCTCTTTCTCATCCGCTCCTCTCTCCTCATGCCTCTACAACCTCCTCTGCTCACTCAGTTCCTAACCATGCTTTTCTTTAATAGAGGAATTGGAAAACTTCCAGAGGCTTCCATTTACATGTCTGTATCTATCTGTACACAGAGAGAAAAATAGGGGCTGGCTGACTGCCACAATCTAATTCCATTATTTTATGGACTTTTCTACATAAATAGTTCATTCGCTCAATCATTATCAGTTTTTTTTCTATCTACTGAAACATCCCAAAGAGTGTATGTATGTGTACACATGCTTACACACATGTGTATTATCTTCAATTCTCATTACTCCCACGAGCTATGGTCTATAAATGCACTGGGAACACTAAATTAGAACTAGTGCTCCTAGCAGAAATAAAGTTAGATTCCCGAAAGTCTTAGGTCACAGCATTTTGTTTTGCATGTGTTTTTGTTAAAAGACACCATATCAAATATATATTTCTGAAATGTAATTAATTGCATGGTCTTTGAATAATTTAAAGCCAGGAACTTTGGAAGTTGTTTGCATTAATTAGGTTTGTCTGCCAATGCCTTGAAAAACAATCCAGGCTCATCAGTGTTAAAAACCTACTCATATATAACCCTTTTCTTGTAAAACATTTGTAGGTATTTTTAAAGATTATCTCCTAGGCTCCTGATCTGTGGACTCGGCCTTGCTTTTAGTGTTAACAGTTTCATGCCAGATCTCCTTCTGCAATGCGTGAACCAGCCAGCACTAGCTGAGTGGGTTTAACATTTCCTCAACCTGGGTCATGTGACTGTGCATTTATTTGGCTTCCAACCTCATGATAATACTGTCCACTATGGCTTTTTAAAAATCAGTCATCTCATGAACCTACAAATTTAGCCATTTTTCCCATCTTTGCTATCTATAATGATAAAAGCATAATATGCTAATTAGACTGGACAGCCAAACGACCTTCTGGACATCCTTCTGGACGACCTTCCAGACAAAGCTGGGGCTGCCAAGGCAAGCTGCCGTGGATGCGAGGACTGGGCCCCTTGCACAAATTTTGAGCATCGGGCCTCTAGTAGCTTTATAATGTGCTAGAGATGTCACTTAACACTTTCTGGAGGAGTCTCACCTACAGTTTGTTAAATTTCCTCTTCCTTTTTCTGATTGTACCATTTTGTTGATTCATCAACACTGAATTCAGAGCTAACAACATTACAACTCATGCCCAAATGAAGCCTATCTAACACCCATATTTCTCCACAACATGTCCCATAGCCTTCTTAGGCTTAGGTGCACTGGATAGCAGCACTTGAGTATGGCACTTGTCAACAGTGAAATGACGAGCCAAAAGACCACAAACATTAAAAGAAAGGGGACAGGAAGCAGACTGTGAAACTGAAACAAGAAGGCCATCCCCTTGCCTTGCTTGACCTCACTGGAAATACGCACATTCAGGAAACTCAAAGTTCTCACCACTCTGTGCAAGTCAGTGAATGCCTGGGAAAGTACCACGTGTGTTGATTTGGGGTTACAAATAAACATTAGTGAGTAGGTGACTTTGCAAATACAAAAATCTGTGAATAACAACTATTGACTCTATGTATGTATATGTATATAGAAAAAATATATGCTGTGTATATTTTATAATTACAACCACAAATGTACTATATATATAGTACATTTATACACACACACACACACACACACACACACTCACTGAGTGGCCAGATTATTATGACCATCTGACATTTGTAGGCAAATTAGCTATAATTTCATGCTGAAGCTGCTAGAGAGCCAGACCATTATAAATAGGGAAGCTGGTTGTTTACCACGACAGTAGAAGTGATTTTTTTCTGAAGATATGGGTAAACAATGCAATTTAACAGCCTCTGAGTGGGGGATATATATATTATTATGAGTGGCCAGATTATTATGACCACTCCACCCCATCAGTAGTTCGTTGTCCACCTTTTGCCTTCAATACTGCGGCGATTCTTCTTGGCATCGACTCCACGAGATGTTGAAAGGTGATGTGAGGAATCTGACACCATGCCTGATGAATAGCACTGTCCAGTTCTGTGAGATTTGATGGTTGTGGAACCAGCTGCCTCATGGCTTTTTAAACTTCGTCCCACAAATGCTCAATCAGATTGAGATCTGGTGATTGTGGGGGCCACCTAAGCAAGGTGAAGTCTCCCTCATGTTCTTGAAACCACTTCTGCACAATACGAGCACCGTGGCATGGCACATTGTCTTGTTGGAAGAAGCCATCTCCATTGGGATATGCCATCAACATGATAGGATGAACCTGATCAGCAACGATACTTAGGTATGTTGTGCTATTCATACGTTGTTTCACGCGAATTAAAGGGCCCAAATCATCCCAGGAAAACATGCCCCAAGCCATAACACAACCAGCTTGAATGGTTGTACTCATGCATGTGGGGTGCATGCTTTCATGCTGTTTCTGCCACATTCTCACTCTGCTACCTGCATGATGCAACTGGAAACGTGATTCATCGGACCACATGACTTTTTTCGAATGCTCGACTGTCCAATCCTTGTGTTCCTGTGCGAATTGGAGACGGTTTATCTTGGTAACTGCAAACAGCAAAGATGTTTGAACAGGCCTTCGGCTTCCATATCCCATATGATGCAGTGTATGGCTAACTTGCCTACAAACGACAGGTGGTCATAATTATCTGGCCACTCATATTCAAATATACCCCACATTCAAAGGCTGTTATATTGCATTGTTTACCAATATCTTCAGAAAAAAATCACTTCTACTGTCATGGTAAACAACCTGCTTCCCTATTTATAATGGTCTGGCCCTCTAGCAACTTCAGTGTGAAATTATAGCTAATTTGCCTACAAACGTCAGGTGATCATAATAATCTGGCCACTCAGTGTGAGTGTGTGTGTGTGTGTGTGTGTGTGTGTGTGTTTACTAGTATATATGGCATAAGTGAAAAATAAAAAATGTTTTGTCTCTGGTTCACCTACAATTTAATGCTTTACATCTCTGCTCCCCCAAATCATATACAATCTCACTAGCTCCAATAACAAGAGGTATACATGTTATTAAACTTTAATTTTTTTCTTCTGCTAATCTCTAATGTCAGAGGAACTTTGAAGGTTAGAGAAAAAATTTTTCTCCCAACATTCTCTTCACTGCCATTTAGAGTAAATATTTTAAAGGTACTGTTTTCCTTACACAGAAAATTCTCTGCTTTCATTTAAACTCTGAAGGCTCTTAAAACTAATGCTTATTTGTATGCATAATGCTTAAACTAATTTGTCTGACATTTTAAAGTATTTTGTTTTTTCTTTTCTTTCTTTGAAAAGCATATGTAAAATACCTTGTAAGTGCTTAAACTATCAAATAAATTCAGTAAATATTTGATTACTTCATCACTTCATGTAAATGTATATTCCTGAAATTTGTTAAATATTAGTTTTCTTAAAATAAGATATTTAAATCTTATATGTTGAGAGAAATTATTTACTTTTGTAATGCTATCATTTAGATAATGATGATATTTTAATGGTAATTTTTTAACAGCATGGTGATGTACAAGTAAACACTTTTTAAACTATCTATGCACCAAATATTATATCTCTCTTTTTATTCCACTGAAAGAAAATTAAATGGTCTGAGTCATTATGTGGCAGAATTATGTCCCTTCACTGCTATTATAACATACCTAGTTAACATGATATTAAAGAATCAACTTTATTCATGCATGTTTTCTTTCTCAGGAACTTCTACTTTTAATTTCAATGAAATTCCAATAACCTTATATAGTCACATTTTAAGATGATCATCATTGTCCAAATATTGCTTCTCATGTATGTTTATAGTAATTAGTCTGATTTACTTTAATGCAGAGTAAGATTAACTAACATATGCAAATAGGTGTAGAGGGAAGAGAATAAAAATCAGTGCTTCTGCCCTGACTGGTTTGGCTCAGTGGATAGAGTGTCGGGCTGCGAACTGAAAGGCCCCAGGTTCGATTCTGGTCAAGGGCATGTATCTTGGTTGCGGGCACATCCCCAGTTTGGGGTGTGCAGGAGGCAGCTGATCGATGTTTCTCTCTCATCGATGTTTCTAACTCTCTATCCCTCTCCCTCCCTCTCTGTAAAAAATCAATAAAACATATTAAAAAAAAATCAGTGCTTCTGACTCAGAATGGCAGAGCTAGCTCAGGTACAGTGGAGAGTACAGAGAGTTTATCTGTGTCAGGCCCTTTAGGGTACCTGTTCTTTCCAGATGTGCAATATAAGTTCTTGCTTTCACCATCATTTTCAACTAGATCAAGGTTTATGAATGTTGTCCCTGCTCCTCCTTCAAATGAATGAACTCATGTTTTTTTCCCCAACATAAGAATTAATCAAATTGAAAAAAAAGATGAATATACACTAATCAATTTGGTAAAAGAGCTGTATCTAACTTAGTGCACATAGAGGCTATTTTTTAAAACTCAAGTGTGCTGAGGTATAATTTACAATAAAATTTACAATTTAAAATGTCTGATTCAATGAATGTTGACAATAAATGAGATGATATATAGAAAGTGCCTAGTTTATTGCATATCATACAATTCTTTCTCCATAAGCAGCAACCACTGATCATCTCAATGTCAATTCAGTTCATATTTCTAACCACTACACTACAAGATTCAGAACAATCATGAATGTTTTTTGTTTCACATTCTCTCTGGAATGCTTACTCCAATCTGTGAATAGATGCAACACCAAAGTGTTAATGGAGAAATAAATGAAAATCCCTCCTGTGTACTCATTTTCCAACTGAAAAATTCCCCCTTCATTTGTTTTTCCAGTTTTTTTAAAATTTCTTTATTGATTAAGGTATTACATATGTGTCCTTAGCCCCCATTGCTCTCCCACCCCCCACTCATGCCCTCACCCCGTTGCCTGTGATATCACATGATCTTACTCATTTATGGAATATAATGAACAACATGAAGTGATGAACAAAAACAGATCCAGAGACAGAGAAGCATCGATCAGATCGTCAAACCTCAGAGAGAAGGAAGGGGAGGATGGGGGTAAGGGGGAGAGATCAACCAAAGGACTTGTATGCATGCATATAGGCCTAACCAATGTTTTCCCAGTTTTTGGTCCTTATAAGGATCGTTTGAGTCTTATTTGTAAGACTCCAGATTCCATTCTACACCTTTCTGTCCCGCTGTGTCCCCATTGCCCCTGTGGTATCTCTGTTTTTCTAGAACAGGTTCCTGAACATCATCTACAGTGTCATCTACTACTCTTCCACTACTCCATCTTAAGTGAAACTTAGGTTCTCCCATGATAGCAATTTCACACTGATGTAGATCCTTCAGAGCTGAGTTACTGAAGGCCTAGGTCAGTGGTCGGCAAACTCATCAGTCGACAGAGCCAAATATCAACAGTACAGGATTGAAATTTCTTTTGAGAGCCAAATTTTTTAAACTGAAACTATATAGGTAGGTACATTGTTATTAACTTAATTAGGGTACTCCTAAGGCTTAAGAAGAGCCACACTCAAGGGGCCAAAGAGCCGCCTGTGGCTCGTGAGCCGCAGTTTGCCCACCACGGGCCTAGATGAATCCCAGTGACGAGTCTCAACCCATCAGGCATCAATCTGCTGGCCCAGATGGATTGTATTCACCAGATTTCCTCTTAGGAAAAGTATTATACAGGGGTGGGAAAAAGTAGGTTTATAGTTGTGAGTATGCAAAACACAGTTTATTCTTGTATTATTACTTATAAGTTATTGTATTATTTGCCATACAAACAACTGTAAACCTACTTTTAACCACCCCTGTATTTGCAAGTTAGTACTAGATAAGCTACTTGGTAATTATGTGCACACATGTGTATTTGTGTGTGAGAATACTTGTAATTCATTAGTTCTCATTTCAAAACATCAAATAAAGAACAAATGCTGACAATATTCAGTTGAATATTCAAAGGTGAGTCTTATAGCTTTGCTCACAAATCCAGTTACCAATTACTTACTCTGCCAACACTTTTTTCTTTTTCTAATTAAGCTATAGAACTGTCATGATTAAGTGTACATTTTATAAAGAAACATACCACCGCCAAGCTGGCATGGCTCAGTATTTGAGAATTGACCTATGAAATAAGAAGTCATAGTTCCATTCCTGGCCAGGGCACATGCCTGGTTGTGGGCTCCATCTTCAGTGGGAGGCATGCAGGAGGCAGCCAATCAATGATTCTCTCTCATCATTGATGCTGCTATATCTCCCTTCCTCTTTGAAATCAATATATATAGAAACATACCGCTATATTTGATAAAATTATATTTCTAGGATATACTAGTAAAGTAGTATCTGAGAACTCTAATATGGTCCCTGAAATACTTATAAATATATTAACCAGAATGATTAGGCATTCAATTCTTAAAGAATAGTAAAATATCAAAAGCTAAAAAAAATTTGAGAAAAGTAAATGTATCAACTGCAGCAGGACATTAGTTCAAGGAATGAAAAAAATATCCAAAGAAAATTATTTTCTTCTGTTGAATTAAGCAGTAAACCGACTGAAGAGGAATCAATCAGATACTGAAAGTTAAAACCACCTCTACGTCATGAACAGCAGATAAGCGTCTTCTCAGGAATGAATGAAAGCACCCTGCATAAACATAAAGTTCCTTTTCTGGGAGATGTGTGGCTTATCACTACTTTGAAAGTTCTAGAAGACAGGCGGTTTCCAGAATTATCCATGTGGCAGCCCGGCTCTGTGCGGCTCAGGTCTGCCGCAGGAGGCCTCGCTGTCAGCCTCAGCTGCGTCCATCTACGCCCTGGTCTGCCCTGTGCTCCCGCGGAGGCCATGCTGCCTGCAGGCTGTCCCAGGGTCAGACACGATTGGGGTGAACAGAACCACGGGGTACCTGCCATCACAGGTCTACTCCGACAGCACATAGGGTCCTCTAGGGAGCGGCTGTAGCTGGAAGACCTCTCAGGTGCCTGTTCAAATTATTCTTAAAACTGCTTTGTAGTCCTTTCCCCCAGTCCTCCTTCTTTCCTCTTTTTCTTTCACACGTGTCTAAGCCATGTTGCACTCCAAACACACTCCCTGTCTTCTGTTCCCTCCTCTTAGTCTTTTTTTATCCTCATCTGAGGACATGTTTAGAAAAAGGGAGGGAGGGAGGAAGGGAGGGACGGAGGGAGAGGGAGAGGGAGAGATTTTCTTAAAAATATATTTTTATTGATTTTTGGGAGAGAGAGAGAGAGAAACATCAAAGTGAGAGATAAACATTGATTGGCTGCCCTCTGCACACTCCTGCACGGAAGATCCAAACCACAACCCAGGCATGTGCCCTGATGGAGAATGGAATAGACAACCCTTCAGTGCACAGGACTAGCTCCAACCAACCAACCAACAAACCAACCAACCAACCTAGCCACTCAGGCCAGGGTTTATTTTAATCCTCACGGGAGGACATGTTTGTTTTTCATTGATTCAAGAGAGAAAGGAAGCGGGGAGGGAGGGAGGGAGGGAGAGTGATAGAGATAGAGAGAGACATTGGCTGCCTACTCCACAAGCGCAGGGACCAGGGATGGAAGCTGCAACTTGAGTGTGTGCCTGTCCTGGAATGGAACCGGAGACCCTTTGGTGCACCAGAGGATGCTCTAACCACCTGAGCCACATCAGCGAGGCCTCCTTCCCTGTATTCTTCATATGCACTTCCTCCGATATTTCTTTGAATGTCTACTCCTGCCTTGGTATCTGCTTTTTGGAGAACCTGAACTGACACATGAATAATAAATACAGAGGAAATGACAATTTTTATAATCTTTATATATTAGTTCATATGAAAAATTTGTTCTCTTTAATATCATTGCTTATGAAATGGAGTCATTATAATGGTTTAAAGTCTTATTTTAAAAATTGCATGAAATATTTTAGCATTTATTTTTAATGTTCATTAATCAAGATATTAGCCAAGAAATAGCAGAGACTTTACAAATCAAAGAATGTTGCTATCAGTGATGCACATATAATTAATGTAAACCCATTAAGTGATAAATTTCATAAATTGTAAGAAGATGATAAAGAAAAAAGTAAACAACCAACCCTAAAAAGGATTGTGTTCACTAATTAGTCTATTGTAGGATTGTTTTAATGGAATAAAAATTGAATACCACAGTTAAAACATTATGCAATAATGTAACATATCTTTACTATGCATTTGGAAAAATGAATGAAGTTCTTTTTATGCAATAAAGAAATTAAAGGGAGTATTAGTAAACTTGTTAATAATAGTACATTATTTGAAAAATCCTTGCTGGCCAAGAACTTTCAGTTTCTATCTTTGTAGCAGTTAAGTACAGATAAGCTCAAGCAAATAGAAATGGAATGATACTGCTGTCATTTATGTTCTATTAAAAAGATATAACACTTAATTCAAAAATCTGTATGAACATTCAATGTTAGACTGGATAATTAGTCCATCTGAAATGGCTGTGAAACATGTCAGCCAATTATTCAGGAAGAATTAATTAAAAATGATTTTGAAGCCAAAGCATGATTTAATGCATCTAATTATGGTAAGTTTTGGACTCAACTAAAACATACATACTCACTCCTTGGAAAGAAACTAAATTCATTATCAGAGCACTTCCAAGACATATTTCGATTAAAGCAGGTGTCTTGCCTGGCTGGTGTAGCTCAGTGGTTGAGTGTCGATCTATGAACCAAGAGGTCACAGTTTACTGGTCTGGGTGTCCAGGTTGTGGCCCTGATGCAGGAGGCAGCCAATCAATAATTCTCTCTCATCACTGATGTTTCTATCTCTCTCCCCGACTCCTTTCCTCTCTGAAATCAATAAAAAAATATATTTTTAAAAGCAGGTGTCCTTATGCTGTACTACAGTTACTGAAAGGCAACACAATGAATTGCAAATATATAAGGAGAAAATGTGAAGGTTTTTATTTTTAAGAGTGAAATAAACAAATTCTGTTAAATGAGAAGAGATGCATGAAATGCAGGGATTTTATTCAACTTCCTCAGTAAAAGTTATTTAAACAGTATTTCTTATTGATTTACTGATATTTGAAAATTATACATTACAATTATTTGTTTGCTAGAGGCATTGTGTTCTTTTCGAGTCCTGAAGTGACAGAATCCCAGGAGGTCTAGTCTATCTCTCTAAAGCTTTCTGTAGTACTTTTTTTTTCTAATTTGAACTTTATTTTTGTTCTAATGATCATAACGGTCCATTAAGCCATTTAATAGTCAAGAGGTAGTTCCTCGTTTTGTAGAAAACCTATCCCTTACATTGAGAAATGTCTACTATTCCTGGCTCCTTCAACTAACTCCCGGAATGCCTCCTCAGGCAGCACCACATGAGGATCGCCACCTGTTTCTGCAAAGCCGCAGGAAACGCCTGTGATGACGAGTGTTATGAACTACAGGACTTTCTCACGGTAAGGAGAGTGTGCAAGTGGAGAAGCATGACAACACCATCTCTCCTGCGTTCTTCCCCAGACTCCTCAACTGCTTTTCGAAAACCGTGATCCGTAGTTCTCTTAATTGGATCCGTTTGAAGGGTTTTCAATGCACTGCTTTTGCCAGAGTACTGCCCTTTCCAGCTCTGCTTTGTTCTCCACAGTCCTTGAGAAAAAGAGCGGAGGGAAGCGCTCATTACATACCCAGGGCCCCAGCATCTCAGGTCCAGAAGAGCTTGAAGAGGGTGGATCCTGAGAGAAAGAAACCACGACTCCTGCTACCCCAGATCCTTGTGGTCTCAGCACAAGGGCCTGGCGGCTCCAACCGGCTCCCCTGCAGGACTGTGCCGGTGATGGGGGCACAAGGGTAGAATAAAATAGTTTTCATTTTTCCCCTCTTCTCTTTCTTTCACTAAGAGAATGTGCAATTAATTAATCAAATGTAGACATGTAACCTTAGGTTCTGGCTAAGACTTTGTTGCATTTCTCAGTTGATCAGGCAAGAACAAAGAGACTTCTAACCATGGGATGACGCACACCAGACACCGTGGACCGGTGTCAGGACGCTGACCATCCTGTTCCAAGAACCGGTAAGGAAGACATTCATCAACGCCCAAGACCCCCACAGGGACTCCAATGGCAGCCCCGCAAATCACCAGGGCCCCTCTGCACCTCCCACTCCCGCTCCCTGACTCCCTGTACAGCTCACTCCTAACAAGCTTAAGAGGAAGGCAGATGCTAGGGCTGCTACCTGTCGCCTTCCCAGGTTTCCGGCCTCTGACAGTAAACACGCACGTGTACTCCAGTCCGGCTGCTGCCCTTTCCGCTGCGTGGTGACAGCAGCTTGAGCTCTGGGATTCGCTGAACAAACAGGACTGGCCACTGGGTGTTTGGGTTACCGCCCGGATGAGAAGTAAATACTTATTTCTTTGTCACAAATTTCATTATCTACTCCTAAAAACAAATTATTGCCCAATTCCAGCAGAACCATGAACAAAAAAATATAATTAAAAAGCCAGGGGAAACAAAGACTTTTTTAGGAATGCTATTTTATTCTGCGACTGGACCCGCTAATTTTCTTGCCGGGAGCAGGAATCACTAATTTCCTAGCTGCAGCTTGACCTTGTTGTAAGGCCTAGATGGTCCGTTTTGTATGGTTCTGGGACACCTCGTTCCCACACTCCCATCCCCAGTTTAACGTTACTGTTGAGCTTACAATACTGTTTCTTACATTAGGAGCCAATATGCAACTGTAACCCAACCTCCTAGAGAGTTTACTAAAATTGTAGATTTTTTTTATAATTTGGGGAAATTTTATTTTTTAAAATTTATCTTTATTGTTGAAAGTATTACATATGGCCCTGCTTTATCACCCATTGACCCCCTCCACATGGAACCTACCCCCTCCTAGGCCCTCCTTGTACTATTGTCTGTGTCCATGGGTTACGCATATATGCATATACGTCCTTCCGTTAATCTCTTCCTGCCCTCCTCCCCACTTCCCTCTGAGATTCCTCAGTCTGTTCTATGCTTTCACATCTCGGTTCTATTGTGTTTGTTAGTTTATTTTGTTCATTAGATTCCACATATGAGTGAAATCATGTAATACTTGTCTTTCTCTGACTGGCTTATTTTGGTTAGTATAATACTCTCCAGGTCCCTCCACGCTGCCTCAAAGGGTGAGAGATCCTTTTTTTCCAGAAAAATAACATCGATTCCAGTCCTCTCCCTGAATCACCGAATCAGTATGTCCAAGGCATGACCTGGGGATTTAAGTTTTATCAAATAAGACATGTGATTTCTGCAGCATTCAGTTTGAGATCTGCTGCTTAAAATCTAAGGGGCACTCTATTTTCAAGCCACAGGTGACTGAATTGAAGTTTTTAAGTAGTGCTACTAGGTGTTTTTTTAAAACACAGTTTTTAAAATAAAACACAAAACTAACTCATAGTGGTTCTTTCTCCATGACGTACCTCTTCATCTTCTAAATGCATTGCTGTCCTTTAGGCCAAAGACAGAAACTGATGAATTCCTGTCAGCAACGATTTTATCCTTTGGTATCTCACCTTTTAAGTCCATCCCAACCCAGAGTTATAATATTAAGTAGCAAATTATGGTTAAGCCCTATAAGTTGGTGGCTATTAAGAAAAACGTTGACTTTTCTTAATAATCATATATTTTTCAATGATCAAAATTTATTTTATGGCTTTGATTAACATAGCCATTAAATATCTTATTTTGGACAATCAGAGTTATAAAGAAAACATTTTAAATAAAACTAAAAATTTTACATAGTTATATTTCATTCATTAGGACATTTTTTCATAACCTAAATGTTCAAATGTAGTCTTTCAATTTGTTTTTGTTTTCTCAGTTGTTACTCTATGTTATTGTTAAAAATATGAAACCATTTTAGTAGTGTAGGTATATGTGTTCCTTTATATCCTGAATAACTTTATTTTGTTACATTTAGTTTCATGCTTTCAAAAATGCTGTTTCTGTTTTTGAAAGCATTTTCTTACCATTCATGGTTTGTCTGCAAATCTCTTTTTTATTGAGCTAGCAAAAGATTAGACTTTCCTTTTTTGTTATTTTATTAACATAAAGATCAAGCTTTCTAGAAACTTGGTGTGACCTTTTCCGCTTGTGATGTGTTTTATATGCCTGTGGCCGGTGAGCTTCATATCTCAGTCTCCACAGCGAGCTCAGGTCTGTGAGAATTAGCAAGGGATTAGAGTGATATTTCTCGCCCTGTGCTCCTGCTTCTGGCTGCAGTGCTTTCTTTACTGCGTAATGCTTCCGGGGGATTTTTCTTACTCACTATTCTCTATTATGCCTGCTATTTTGCTAATATTCTTGTCACATTTTCTTGACGTCGCTTTGACCAACAATGTCATTACTGTTGGCTGTATTTCTCTGTAAATATATTAAAATGATTTTGAAAAAACAGATACAATATGCAATGGCATTCATGTTTATCTGTTGCAAAAACATTTAAAGTAAGAATGGATTTCTTACCCCCTCTTAAAGAAAACAAATGAACTGTAGCTTAGCCAATACTGAGTTTGATTACGGGGCTCTTAATTTGCTCAAAAGTGATCACTACCCTGGCTTATGTTGTTCAGTGGTTACAGCATCAGCCTGCACATAGCTGCCCAGCTTTCTCACCTGTTCCCTGATTTGCCTTCTCTCCACTTCCCCTTCAAGCTAAGGATGAGCAGCAACCCTCTGCAGTTTAATTCAAAACACTAGGTCTTTGCCTCATTTGATCTACATGCACAATGATTAATGGAGAGATGATTAAGTATGTGTGTTTATTCATTCCTTCATTCCAGTTTTTTCATTCTCATTCTCTCTTCCACTTTGGCAACCATCAGCTTGCTCTCTAGATCTACGGGTCTGTGTCTGTTTTGTGTTGTTTCTTCATTTTTTTGAGATCCCACATTTAAATGAGTTCATACAAGTGTTTGTTTTCCTCTGTCTGACATATTCACTTAGCGAAATACCCTCTAGGTCAGTGGTTCTCAATCTTGGCTGCACATTAGAATCACCTGGGAATCTTTTTAAAATCCTGATTTCTGGGTCTCATCCTCCAGAAATTCTGTTTCTTTGTTATGGGGTGAGGCGACAACATTAGTAACAAAGACACAGATTTCCCGGAGGATGAGGCCCGGAAATCAGGATTTTAAAAAAGATTCCCAGGTGATTCTAATGTGCAGCCGAGGTTGAGAACCACTGCTCTAGGTTATTCATGTTGTCACAAAAGGCAAGATTTAGTTCATTTTTTAATGATGAGTAATATTCCACTGTATATATGTATCGTACCTGTGTTGTTAATCTTTACCAGAGGATATTTTCCCATTGATTTTTAGAGAGCATGGAAGGGAGGGAGAGACACACACAGAGAAACATTGATGTGAGAGAGACACACGATTGGTTGCCTCCACTGATCAGGGACAGGGATCAAGACTGCAACCCAGGTACTAGTCCTGTAGCAGAATCAAACCTTGGACCCCGCCCTAGACCCTTCAGTCTCCAGGCTAATGCTCCAAACACTGTGTAAACCAGCCAGGGCCCATATCTTCTTTATTCATTCACCTGTTTATGGACATCCAGGTTGTTTCCATAGCACGGCGATTGTAAACAATGCTGCAGTGAACATGGGGTTGCATATAACATTCTGAATCAATGTTTTTGTTTTCTTCAGATAAATACCCAGAGTGAATTGCTGGACCATATGGCAGCTCTATTCTTTTTTTTTTTTTTTTGAGAAATCTCCATACTGTTTTCTAATTTACAATCCCAGTAACAGTGTCCAAGGGTTTCCTTTTCCCCACTTTGCCAGCACTGTCCAAGATCACATCTATACTAATAAAAGCATAATATGCTAATTAGACCAAACAACCTTCCGGATGTCATTCCAGATGTCCTTCCGGACAAAGCCATGGTGGTGGAGGCCAAGGCAGAGGCAGTTAGGGGTGATCAAGCAGGCAGTGGATCAGTTAGGGGGCGATCAGGCCGGCAGGGGAGCAGTTAGAGGCATCAGTCTAGCAGGCAGAGGCAGCTAGGGGTGATCCTATATTATAAAAGGCCTGTGGCCCTAACGCCATTACGACCAAAGATTGGTGCGGGTAGGCGCGGCTGCGAGCATGGTGAGGCTGCACAGGTGGGCGGGGTCGTGTGGCTTCTAGTAGTAAATAAGTGAGGAACCAGGAAATGCAAGTACAAAGCCAACTCTGAAAGATTAGACTTGCTGAGTTGGTATCCCAAGGACACTTGGAATTATCCCACATAAAACTCATGTGGGATAAATTACCATATAGATGACAGGAAAGATGGGGATGAATATTTTGAGGGTAAGATAACCTTATGTCCATAAATTATGGTGTCTAGTGTGGTTTATGGTTTATAATTGGCTGCAGGTTAGCCCACTGGCACATATCAGAGTTGCCATATAACTACACCTTTAGGAAGCATTGCATGGGGCTACAGAGCAAAAAAGGCCCTTTGAGAAGAAACCAGGATGAACTTTGCAAAGGACCTGACAAAATATTTATAACAGCCTGTGACATAGTCTTTGTGATTCAAAGTAATAAAAGCTTGACTGTATATTATACACATTCTTTATAAAATAGAGAGAGGTACTGAGTCTTTACTTGCATTCAAGGAAATTGTTTTCTTCGCCTCGATGATGTATTTCCAGCAATCAGTGCACTCTATTGTGATAACTGCTAAATCACCAAGGTTCCTTCCACTTAGATGCTTTTAATGTAGGCTTGCTTCTGCGAGGCTATGCAGGTGCTAAGTTATTACTGAGACATGAGCCAATCTCTACTTGGGATTTCCCATTCTGTGATGACAGGGAATATACTGATGGAAGCAAACTCTCAGACCAAAAGTGAATAATGTGTGTAATTCATAAATACTTTAAACATGCAGACATATTCTTTTTAGCCAAACTGTCATCAGCATGATCATAATTATCAACATCAACCATAGATATGTACTGAACTCTCTTTCTGGGGATAGCAGAGCAATTACATGTTCTTACTTGAAAAGAAAATTTACATGCAATACCTCTTTTGGGGACCCACAGTCAAATTTAGAGAGGCAGAATACGTACATAAAATACAATATATTTGAACAATATTACTTAAGAGTCTCATGATTGTTATAGACACTAACAGATAGAAAATTAGGGATATACCATACTTTTCTAATATTAAACATTGGTAATAATAATCTCAGGTGGCCTGGACAGAGCAAGCAAGACATTAGTTTCCCCTAAAAGCATAGACATGATGATGTATAATGAACTGTCAGAAAGTTGAAGTGTTAGCACAAATTCTCTCTTTAGCCCTAACGTATGTGACAAACAGTAGGCAAAAACAATTAATTGAAAAAAAATCAGTTTTATCCCTTTCAAATCTTAGCTCTGACAGTTCTAAAGATAACAATTCCCTTGGATCTAATGAACATCATCCCCTTATGTTTTAGGTACTTATTTGCTAGCAAAATCTCATTAGGCAGTGTGAAAAATTTAGACCCTTATAAAATTACACATCAAAGAGAACTGAAAGCTTTTTTGAAAGTGCCTGCATTTGTTGGAAATAGAGGAACAGACCAGGAGTCGCTCTCTAACAATCTGCATTATGACAATTTACTTGGGCCCTGCTGTCAGTTTGGTGGGCGCAGGATCTCCCTATCACAGAACCTCCTTCTGGGGAGAACTGGATAAAAAGCTGACATTCTTTTAAATTTGGAGAATATTTTCAGGACTAGATGGGAGTGCTATAAAATGACTTCCGTTGAATGGGTTTGACAAGAATCTGACAAAATCTTGCTATTAAAGCAATGTTAATTTTGAGATTTTTAAATACGAAAAAGCTCATAGGAAATTAACATGAAAGTTATCTTGGCTTGTTAACTAGCGGTAGTTTATTCCATATTATTTTATATTCACAAATATGAGTGTGTATCTTTGTAGGTAGTTTTATAATTTGTTTATTTTACATATCTATTTTAAAAAAAATGTTTTATTTTATTTTTTAAGTAACTTTTTTATTGATTTCAGAGAGAAAGGGAGAGGGAGAGAGAAACATCAATGATGAGAGAACCACTGATCAGTTGCCTCCTGCACGCTCCCCCTGGGGATGAAGCCTTCAACCTGGGTATATGCCCTGACTGGGACTTGAACCATGACCTCCTGGTTTACAGGTCGATGCTCAACCACTGAGCCATGCCATCTGGCCCTTAGATGTTTATAACTGAGGAACTAGAACAGACTATATTTTTTTTGTCTTAAAAGTAATGAAGTTGTTAAGTAGTAATAAGCCCAACAGATAACAAGAAAAAATTAATTTAAATAAATGAATTGCAGACACAATTTCCTAATACCTTTTCTGGCTTCTTTCCTGCTAATGAACCCCAACAATCATCCATGTTGGTTTTAACCAATCAGATCTCTCTTACTGAATTTCCTTACCTAACCAGTAGTCTTACCTAACCAGCCAAACAATATCGTGGGCAACCTTAGTTCTTCCTGAACTTCCCCTTCAGCAACAGCTGTACTGTTCTGTACTCACGCTTGTCTCCTGTGTGCGGAAATTGTTGCTGTGGCTCCAGAAGGAGGTCCCCTGCAGAATTAAGGAGGGTCAACGGGGCTGTGCTGGGACATGTACCCTTCATCAGAATTTGTCAGCGAACTTCTCAGTGTGCTCCCCCGGCCAGGACTGAACTCTGTGGCCAAGCTTCCAGAGAGGGTTGAAACTGGGGGATAAGAGAGATTTTATTGGTTAAAGCCAACAGGGTTGATTGTTGGGGTTCATTAGCAGGGTTGATTGTTGGGGTTCATTAGCAGGTCAGAAAAGGTATTAGGAAATCGTATCTGCTAAGTATATACTCTTTGTAAGAAAACAAAAAAACCACAAAACAAGCGAACAAAAAATAAGCAAGGATATAAAAGCTGTACATTAAAGATGGAACCTTCAAATCCAGAATGAAGCCTTATGTTTCTTTTACTTAATTAAAAAAAAAGTAAAAATAAATGTTTTTCAATTTCATTCTATACATTAAAATTATATATATATGTATTGTAGCCATGAATATATATGTATATATCCATGTATATTTGCTTTATTATATATCCATATATATATTTTATTGCCCCATGGACCACCTACTACTTTTTGTACCTAATGACCCTGGGCGCAGTAAGGAAGAAGCACATTCATGTATAGAAGTTCTCTATGCCTATTCTTAGGTTGTGGTTTCTCTGATCTGTTTCCAGCATAATTTTAAAACCACTTTTTAAAAATAGAAATTCCCTAAATTTCTAATCAGCTGAAGGGACTCCTTATTATCCAGGGCTATTATATTAATTCTTTAAAAAGTATTTTTTCTATCACTTCAATGGCCTTGGGGAGAGATGGGTGGCAAACACATGCATTTATCATTGGAAATAAAAGTTCTTTCTATAATTCTCACTATTTCCCTATTCAGTAGAACTCAATAAGTTTATTGAGTGTGTATCAAAATCAGAGCATCATGCTAAGTGCTAAGTAGCTAAGGCACACACACAAATGACTAACACGGTCTCAGACAGACGAGGAACTTTCAGTCTAGAAAAGGTCAGGGGACAAATGAGTTTCATGTACTATTTCCAGTGCCGTCAAAGCAACTATTTATAGGAAACAAAGTGCAGAGAGGACAACCTTCTGTGGCCAAAAAGGTTACAACCAGAGACAAGGATATGATAACGAGAGGTAGAATGCTCGAGGCAGGGCAAGGCGTATTTCCAGGCGGGGAAAGTAGGGCAGATGACGCGTCAAATAATCCCTGAGAATTAGGAGGTAAAATGGTGCTTCCTGCAGACAGATGTGTACAGCTGTTCAGTGGGTTGTAACAAATACTGTAAGTGAAGGTGAAGTCATTGCGAAGGAGGGCAGGAGGCGGCCGGGGAGAGAATGCTGACCAGGGATTGAGGTGATCTGGGGGTTGCGGTAGGCCAAAGGAAATAGTGACTGAACGGGAAGCGGATATACACTTCAAAATATAAACGCAGAAGACCAGGGTGCGTAGAAATGTCGTCGAATCTACAGAAAGGAAGATGGCTCAGACCAGCGGTCGCCAACCTTTCGGACCTCACAGACCAGCAGTGGTCCGTGCGCCCGGGTTGGCAACTGCTGGCCGACTATTCTAGATGGCCGGGTGCCATTACGGCACACGAAGGAAACCCCAACCCATTTTTATCCACTTCAAGCATAATCCTCAATACGCAGATGCAACTTAGTAACTGATTCAGTGGTATTGGTATCAGGTAAGTTATCTTAACTCTTTCAAAAAATTCTAAAATGTAGGCATTAAGATAATTTCCTTAAAGAGATCAACCAAAGGGCTTGTATGCATGCATATAAGCATAACCAAAGGACATAAGACACTGGGGGGGGGTGCGGGGTAAGGGAGGCTAGGGGACTGTCAAGGGCGGGGGGAAAAAAGGACACATATGTAATACCCTTTGTAATACTTTAAGCAATAAAAAAAAAGCCGCACATAATATCAGCGACAGATCCAAGATGAAAATTCACCTGCAGTTCTACTATAGTTATAAAATATGCATATGTGTGTGTGCATGTAATTTGCACATGCTTTTTTCTGCTTTTGGTTTTGTGTATTTTACTTAATGCATATGACATTGAAAAATATGATTATCCTAATTTATGGCGAGTATATGCAAACAAAATAAGAGCAATAGTAAAATGAGTCTGTCTCCATTGCTGAAAATACACTCCATCACCGAAGACTCATTTTTAATTGATCCCTTAGGGAGCGTATGATAAGCAGTTATTTACCTGGCTGAAATGAATACTGTGGCAAATCATAGCTTTTACTATTTCCTCTACAGCTACCGCTTCCTTTGTGTTCATTAATGTCTCCCAATTTCATTTACTTATTAGATTTGGTTGTTGACTCACTGCAAGCAATGGTTTCTAAACAGATAAAATGAAATTGGAATTGCTCAATTACTGAAGTTTTAGAAAGTAAAATGACTTGGATTTTGCATTAGTGAAGAGTTTGGTGGGGGGTATTGCTGCACTGAAATATCTTGTGATGTCATGTTGAAAATAATGACATGCAGCCCAGCCAGCGTGGCTCAGTAGTTGAGTGTCGACCTATGAACCAGGAGGAAATGGTTTGATTCCTGGTCAGGGCCCATGCCTAGATTAAGAGCTCAATCCCCAGTATGGGGCATGCAGGAGGCAGCTTATCATTGATTCTCTCTTATCACTGATGTTTCTATCTCTCTCTCCCTCTCCCTTCCTCTCTGAAATCAATAAAAAATAAATATTAGGAAAAAAAATGAAAAGCCAATAAAAGTATTTCAATATTATCTAATACAGAAATTACCTGGGGTATTATCACTGGGACCTTTGGGTGACTTTGGGGCAAATAATATATTCAAGGGTTAAAAATGTCAGTTCCAGTAGACTGCAATAAATCTTTGCCTTTGACTTTCATTAGGAGGGTGCTAGGGAGATTCCCAAATCCAGATTGTTCCAGGAAATGAGCAGGTTGTGTATACAGGATCAAATTGTGGTCAATACTCAGGATGTTTTCACAAAATTGACGAAGTAAATGTAGATTAATCACCAGGACCAGATGGTGTCCACCCAAGGGTTTTACGGAAGTCTAGGGTGAAAATGAGAGACCGTTGTCCATGTGCAATCAATCGTTTCAAAGAAACACTGCATCAGACAATGATTTGTTTGCAAATTTCACTCCTTTAGGAGGAGTTCCAGGGAACTGTATTTGAAGAGTATATTTTAGTGGACACAAAAACAGTGTGTCTACAGGAAGGAGCAGGCATTGCATACTTTCAAAATGTTTATTCTTTTTAATTTAAAAAGAGGTTGATAGACTCATTCATGTTTAAAATTACTCTCCATGAATTTTATATTCAATCATATAAAATTTACCTTTATGGAAAATTGAGTTATCATAGTAAATATATCACAATACCAGACTTCAAACTATATTACCAAGGCACTGTTCTCAAAACTACCTGGTACTGGCACAAGAACAGACATAGAGACCAATGGAATGGAATAGAGAACCCAGAAATCGAACCAAACCTGCTATCTGCCCACCACTGAGCTGGGTGCCAATGAGTAACGAGCTGATGATTGAGACTATCGAGCAGACCAAACACACATAGGACAGGGCAGCTACGTCAGGCTTTCTTTCCGGCCTCAAGAAAAGGAAGAAAGTTGCAGAAAAATGTTCTATGCTTCCTTTCCTAACCACAGAAATAGAAAGTTAGCATAACTTCTCAGCCTAGAAGGGGACACAGTTAATGGGAACATGATGAAGCTTTTAACAAAGGGTGATGCATTAAGAAATCTCGTAGGAAGCTTCAAAAAGAAAAATGGATAGCCCTTGGATAAGTTTGTTTATTCAGGTAGTTAAACGGTGTTCATCATTGTAGCATCTGGGTGTTTCACATCTCAGAAAAGCATCATTACTGAAACAGAGGTAATTTCAACAACAGAAAGCAAAATAATTTAGCTAAATTGTTGCCTCCAGGGCTGAATGACCCAAAAAAACAACAACACAAACCTTGAATAAACACACTGAGGAATAAAAGAAGGTAAAAAAATATATAAGTAAAACTGAGAAACACTCACTGAACTAATGATCTTAAATGGTCACCAGTTTATAGTTCTGACAAATCATTTATAAAATTATTCTTGGGTACGTGCAGGAAGGCTGGGCTGTTAAACTGGATTGTATAAACAACAGGATTTGACCGAGTTTATTTGAACTTCTCTGTTGTCCTATTACGTTTGAGAAGTTCTCTCATCTGAATCACAGCATATGATTGACCTTAAATGGAGTTTCTTTCCCCTTGAATCTAACTTTTTAAGACACTGCCAAGCCATCCATCCAGATCACGGGAATTAAGTTTGTTCACCCTTCCAGAAAGGTAACCTCCTAACTTATACCTGTGTTTTCTTTGGCCTGGCCTGTCACCCTTCCCTCTCTACACAGTCTAACGTAATCCACAGCAACAGCTTTTAGATTTCTTCATAATCATCCTCCAACATACTCCCCCTCTACACACAGATGCAGACACAACTTTTCTATAGCTGTCTAACTTAGCTCTTCTATTACTTTTTTTTTTATTTTTAATGTTTGTTTTTTGTTAATCTCTGTAACTTGTGTCTCAATTTTGTTAGCACTGTTCTAATTCAGGACTTATTTTGGGGGAAGTGAATATTTTCCATACCATTTCCACATCTAGGGTCCTTCTGAACACCTACTCTTGGCTAATCTTGACATTAAATTGTCTATAAAATGAGTTTAAGATGCAGTTCTCCATGATTCTCCTCCAACAATTTGACTCTCAGTAAATTAATACTGTATTTATTGCTTTATGTCACCTAAGTTTTATTTTGTTATATTTAATTCCTTCTCATTGTTTCTGTAGTAGAAAACATTATTTTCCTAAAAAGTATTTAGTCTTCAAGGCCAGAAATTACATCCTTTATATTTTTTAATATGACAAAATACAACACATGTGACAATATCACAGATTCTCAAATGTGTGAAAGGATGATTTAATGTCAGTTCTGCATATAAGATTATTTTGTATTTTTTATGAATATGTTTCTAATAAGTTCCCTGGAAACATGTTAGTGTAACAGGTTGTGAGGCTCCATAGACCTGGTGTCCTAAGAATAACGGAGAGGCGGAAGGCGATGATGTGACAATGGTGCAATGTTTGACTTTTACCGGCTTACGTTCATGCTTGCACTTAGAGCTCTGCAGGCAGTGGGGTATCTGATAATATGACATCTAACCTGAAATCAACTCATTGAAAAGTAACTATTATCTAGTTTTGAGGTTAGGAATACTCACTGAAAATTCCTAGAAGACCAAAATGCCTCCAAGTAGAAAAATCATTAGGATGACTTCCAAGAAGCTAGTGAGGATATCAGAAACCAGCAACAAAGAACCAACAATGTGCCATGATGGCGTTAGGCAGCTGAAGTGCTGTCCTTTTCAGAAGATTTTCTACTTTCAAAGAAACATTAGCATCATATCTGAAAGTATTTTCTTCACCAACAAATTGTTTACTTATGATTTGTGTCTAGAAAACACCTAAAGCACAAAACAGGCTACAGGGCACTGGCATGAACTCAGCCTGGACACATCAACATTGAATGTGGCAGATTAAACCCATGAGGTGCCATCAAAACAAATTGATCTACTTTCCTTTTCCAGGATGTGACAGTAGAGCATCTCTCTGAGTGTGAACAGAGAACAAACTTTCCGCACTTGTCTTTAATAAACCCTGCTTGGAGCCATACGGTGCCTGCTGTTCTTTCCTAACTGTGAACGTGTAGATTTAAAAGTTTAAAATGGTTTAGTCTTTTTATCAAAAACATCAATCATACAATTTGTTTGTTGCCAGCAAGTTGCAATTATATCTCATTCATTACCACATGGATGAAAGAATCAGTGCAGAGGTGTGGTTAGACACAGCGTTCAACAAACAGGAAAGATACCCGTGCATCATTAAAACCGTGAAACTTAATGGAGTTGAACAAATATTCTGAAGGCAGAGCTAAAAATACATTGTTCTTCCCAGTTCTTAAAAGAATAATTCTAAAAACATCTAAGACAGAACCTCTCAGCTGTGTTGTGAGACACACTGGCATTCTGGATCAGTGATAGAGGGCTGAAAAATGAATGGTACCCTGGCTGGTCTGGCTCAGCTGTTTGGACTACTCCCATGCATGGAGAGGTCACTGGTTAGATTCCAGGTCAGGGCACATGCCCGGGTTTCGGGCTCCATCCCCAGTGTGGGGCATGCAGGAGGCAGCTGGTCACTGATTCTCTCTCATCATTGATGTTTCTATCTCTTTCTCCCTCTTCCTTCCTCTTTGAAATCAATAAAAATCTATTTTGAAAAAATTCCCTTGTATGTGTAGTTTGATGAGAATTTAGAAGATTAATAGTTCTATCAAACATTTGATGCACTGAGATAATGCTTGTCATCATTAATCTGCTAAAAGAGAACTTATATTGGTAGCATTTTCCAATGGTAAAATACTCTTGCTCTTACATTTAGTGTTATATTAACTTGAGAAAAGTGCTTTTGATTTAAAAATGTTATTCAATATATCAGCATGAAAATGTAACATGGCTCTACTTGTATTTTTTTAACCTTTTCCGACTTTTTTGTGAAGTCAATAAAAACCCTTTAAGATCATTTGCATGGCTTTCCTTGTTTATTATTATTGTTATGCCTGGGAAAATGTTTTCACAAGATAGACAGCATGACTTGACAGAGGAGCCCATCTGAAAACTAGCCTTACTAGACATGTTCTTGAATAGCAACGGTTTAGTTACTTAATGGCTCTAGTGTTCAAGCTATTCTTTTCAATTTAATAATAGATCTTTTCTACAAAATTAGTTTTATCCTACTTGAATCCATTGACAATTTTTATATTAATTAATACTTTAATAAAATATCTGTCTGCTACTGTGTCCCCTCCTTTCTAAAGTCCTTTGTAACTTCACTCATGTTCCAACATTTTTTTTTAACTTGTTTCTGTTTGAAGGTTAAGATAATGCAAATAAAGCTAACTGTATTTTAATTAGGCCTGTAACTGAACGAAACTATTATTTAAATGCTCTTATAAAGTAGATGAATGATTATAATTGCAATGTGGAAGTAAACAAAAACATTTTTATTTTAAAATTAGGTTTCTTCCCGCAAAGGATTAATTCTTACACAGTATATTTTCTAGACAATCTTTAAGTATTTTATTTTAAATACTACATGTTTTGCTAGAAAGGTCAGATACAGTGGTCTATTCCTATAAATCTAGAAATAAGATTATAATGAGATTTAAGATCTGCTTTAATCTTCATTTAAGGTTATGTTTCATTGCCTCATTTCAGAACTGTCTGACCAAATTCTTTGCTCAAGATGTTGGTCTTTTATATTGCTCTTTATTTTGGGGGGGTCATTATTTATTTATTTATAATTTTATTGTTTAAAGTATTACAAATAGTCGTACATATGTCTCCTTTGTTCCCCCCATTGGCCTCCCCCCCAGCCTTCTCTTCCCCTCCTCCCCCTGATGTCTTGCATCCATTGGTTATGCTTATATGCATGCATACAAGTCCTTTGGTTGGTCTCTTACCCTCCACCCTTCTCTCTGCCCCCGCAACCCTCCCCTGCCTTCCCACTGTAGTTTGACAGTCTGTTCAATGCTTCTTTTTCATATTGCTCTTGAATAAACAATCTACCTTCTGAAAAACTCCTAATCCAATTGATCATTTCTTATTATAAAACATTTCTTGTGCTCTCTTTTATTTTCTTGAACCATCTAGTCATAATCAATCATTGATATAAATTGGTTAGATAAAAGTAGATATAGATATATAGATATAGATATAGATATAGCTGTAGCTGTACTTTTTAAAAGTAAACATTAAAATATTTGTTTTTTAACTGGAAACTTAGGTTACTTTACATGTGTTGTGATTATTTATTTGGATGATTTCCCTACTCATTTTCTGCTTTCTAGATATCCTAATTTTTTCCTCTGCTTTCTTTAACTTTCTCTTACTGCATTCTCCTTGATTGTAAATGTTTTTTCCCTTATTGTTTTGGAAGTTTTATACTGAATGTGTTTTTTAAAATGTAGGCTTACTAAAATAAAGTTTCAAAATCTCTACCATCCTCAGGTCACTTTAACTATGACTATCGCCTCCCATTTTTAATGATTTGGGGAGCTACCTCCCAAAGGTGTGTATTTGCGATTGTCCAAGAATATCTCTCCTCCTAGTGGTTGTATAATCCAACACTATTCCTATTTAATTTCCAGTGAATACTTCCTGAGATCCCACCTGTGTAAACCTGACTATAACATGATCATATTAATGAAATGACTATTCTTTATTGTATAGTCAGCTTTAGAAGACAATTCACTGTACTTTTATCTATGGTATCTACTTATATAAAAACCCTGGGTGTAACATCATGTCCAGAAGTATGACCAAGTGAAGGAAGTCAGTCCTGCAGGGGTCCTCTTGGAAACGGCTGCAGCCTCCCCCAGCTCTTTCCCAGAGGGTGAGGTTTCAGACAGGAACCCACCTCCAGTGCCAGGTTTCAGGCAGGAACCCGCCCTCAGAGCTGAGCATGGAAGTACTGAGTCCCGCCTTCAAACCAGACCCTGACAGTAGGGAGGAGGCAGCCACATTCCTTACAGAATCTGTTGTTGGATAGTTTGCTGTCAGTGGTCTGCCACCCAGGAACCCCATTCACCTGCACCCCAGACCCTGACAGGAGGGAGCCCCATTCCTGATGGAATCCACAGGTGGCCAGCTTGCTTCAGGGGTCTGCCAGCTAGGAATCCTATTCACCTGCATATCTGTATAAAGTTTTAATATAATATATTAGAGGTCATGGTGGTACTGTTTTACCCACAGCGTTTACAGGAATTGCTGGAAATTTACTTCTTGGTGGAAGCACCTCATTCTCAATATAAATTACCGATTCCATTA
>NW_006283760.1:745321-771546 GCF_000327345.1 Myotis davidii | reverse complement strand
ACACTGACACATTATTTTCCCTTTTAATGTACACAAATTTCATGCACCGGGCTACTAGTCTATAATAAAAGCATAATATGCTAATTAAACCAGATGTTCTTCCAGGCATCCTTCTGGACGAAGCTGGGGCTGCAAAGGAAGCCTGGGTCCTGGGTGCCTGCCAGCAGTGGAGGGAAGCCCAGGTCCTGGGTGCCAGAGGAAAGAGGTGCTGGCAGCCAGGGGAAGAAAGGCCTACTCTTGCACAAATTTCATGCATCGGGTCTCTAGGACTATGAAATAAAGGTCTCACTTCACTGCATTTGTGTGTACATTTCACATATAGATGTCCCTTCTTTTTCTCGAACATCTCCTTTATTGTTCCCGAGATAATGTAATGACTTCCAATGTAACAGAAGTTCTTTTCAAAATTGTCCACTTTTATACATTGCTGTCTATAATGGGTAATAATGCATTTAAAAAGTGGAAATAAATTCTTTATGCCAGTTCTTTATTACCTTCTAGAAAGTAGCCATATTGCCTTCTTTTCATTGATTTGTTTATTCCCTGTAACCTACTGAATTGTGATACATATAATGATGTGATCGCAACAGTGTTTTAACACTAAAATGTATTCAAAATGAGCCATTTTGGGAAAAAATAAAAATGAAAGCCTCTGAGCAGAAACCTATATTTTTAATAATCAAAATGTAAGTGGAATATATCTGGAGGCATGTTCTCACCACCTGATAAGCACATTATGCTTGCAACTACAGTAGGATAGTTAAAATCCCAGTTATGAAACTGATGCTTAAAATGATCATATTTATCAGTAATGTATTCAGTCAATTTTGTTTTTCAGATTGGTTTTGCTTTGACTCTTGTTTTACTTAATAGGCAGCTATTATTTTTCACATAATTACATTCTTTTTTTCAAGAAAAATCAGAATTCAAATTAGCAAATGTTATTCAAAGGCTAAATATTTTTTTAAACAAATGCATTAATTTATTACAAATATAATTTATTTTGGAGCCTATTCTATTTATTTTTGCCTTTGAAGGTTACCAATTTTTCTCAGTGGCATAAACATCTGAAATTTTGCTTCCTATTTGGGGCTTTTAAATCACAATTTGTGTTTTTTTTTCCAAAAAAATTTGTGAAACTTTAGGTCTCTTGTATTGTTGTCGGAGGGTTGCAATATGCTATTTTAGTTTATTACCCTACCTCAGCCTCTAATTTCCACCTTCCTTTCTAACGTGTATATTTCTCAACTGCGTTACTGAGGAATTTCACCAACCATAGCCATCCTACATTATTTGAACCTTTGAAATTCAGCTTTTCTCAGGAGAAAGTCAGTTGGTTACACTATTCCTAATCATTTGATGCATCTATGATCCAAAATCTGATTAATCATACAGGGTATGTTTTTTTAAGAGGTTAAAACATACCTCAATTGATGTCTCAACTAATTATGACAGTTATGAGTAAAAGTAGACAAAGGATTTTTAAAAATACTGTGTTATTGTGGAGAGCATTAAAATCTAGGAAATGCAGAACTCTGCCTTTGCCTTCAATATATTTACAATTTTGCCTTGAAGAGAAAGCTAAATACGTGAAAAGTTAGTAATGGAAAGATAAAAACAGATACGCAAGCAAACAATGAACAGGCAACGGCAGGTAATGCCATTTGATTAGTGAGCCAGGGAGTAATACAGGCACAAACTGGCATTAGTTCAAAGGAAGGAAAACTTAAGAACAAAATCCTTTAAGGATGATTATGCCCTGAAAGGGAAAGTTATTTGCATGTTGAGATACTCCAGAGATAATGAAAGACATTCTAGTCTAGCTGAAAGACAATACTAGCCTTTGTCTGGTAACGGGTAATAAAAGAACTTAGGTTGAAATGTACAACTCATCAATAATTGATGTTTGAATATTCCTGTCTTTCAACTTGTGTAAATGAATTACTTTTGGTTCATTATCTCTACCCAAAAGTCATTTATTTTAATATGCATTTGGGTGACAATATTTGAATTGTAAATACTTCTACTCATTTTTTTCCTTTCTATTTTAGCTTGTATGTGAATCTACTCACTGGTAAGAAACATTTCTTCTACACTGGATTTTTACCACACACCACGAGAGAAGAAGGCATGGCCTCTTTATAAAAGGAATGCTTTCCAAATATTACAGGTGTGGTAGCTCCTGAAGAATATAAGAAATTAGTTGAACCCTTGCAGAATTATATATGTGAAAACAAATCTAAACAAGCTGTTCTTTTTATATATTTGGACATAAGCGCAACACTTGAGATTTAATCTGAATTTTTGTTGCTGTTAATCCTCACCCGAGGATATTTTCCCATTGATTTTTAAGAGAGTGGAAGGGATGGGGAGAGAAAGAGAGAGAAACATCAATGTGAGAGAGACACTTCGATTGGTTGTCCCCCTCCTCCCCCCGCCCCCCGCATGCGCCACGGTCTGGGATCATGCCTGCAATCGAGAGGTATGTGCCCTGGACCGGAACCGAACACGGGCTGACACTCTATCCACTGAGCCAAACAGGCTAGGCCTTAATCTGAAATATGAGCTAATCACACAGTTCCTACTATACTACAAACCATAGACTAGAGCTATTGTTTTAAGAAAAGCTGTATGAATGAGGAGGGCATATATTGAAATCCCGGGTTAAGTAACTTGTCCACAGTTATGGGTGAGACATCTTCCTGTCCACTACAATCCACTCAAAATAGATAAAAAGGACACGTCCTGAAGCTCACTGTTTGGGGGAGTTTTCCTTCACAGCTTTATTTTAAGGCTGCCTTAAAATAGAAGACCCAACACACACCAAGTCAACCCATCTGAAAAACCAAGCGTGGGGTATTTTTCTCCTTCATTAGCTGACAGCAAAGGTTAATCCACATGACTATAGGTTGAGCTGAGGTCAAAGCAGTAGGATGGATGGCATGGGCATCAGGGCTACCTGCTCAGACAATTGGCTTGTACCCTCATCCTGCCCCAAGCCATTTGTGAATGTACCACTTCCATCCTGTGATGAATTTTCACTGGCTTTGCCCAACCTACTGGAGCCCTGGCCCCTGGCTGGGTGTATCAATTGGAGTGTCATCCTGTACATCAAAATATTATGGGTTTGATCCCTGGTTGGGGTGCATATGGAAGGCAACAGACACATGTTACTCTCTCTCTCTCTTCCACTCTCTCTAAAATCAATAAAAAATATCCTCAGGTGAGGATTGAAAAAATACTTAGTGTGTCTGTTAGAACCTACCTCATGATATGCAGTTCTGTTTCCATGGTCACATGACCTATCTCTACAGGACACAATAACATGCTAGGAGTGTTTTACAATAAGGAGTAAAATTCCCCACTGAAGATGGCATGGCTTTTATCCTAATCCCAGAGTTTGACATTTTGATTTTCCTACTGAGGCTTGCTATAAACTCCACAAAGCACTTCTGCTTAACTCTGCTCTTTCTAACAGCTCAGGGGATGCTGGGCCATATCACTTAAGTGGCCTGGGCATGTTCTGTAACCCATTCCTGCCCTAGGGATCTTTCAAAACTGCTAGGCCAGGGTTCTCAACCTGTGGGTCGCGACCCCTTTGGCGGTCAAACGACCCTTTCACAGGGGTCTCCTAAGACCATCCTGCATATCAGATATTTACATGACGATTCAAAACAGTAGCAACATTACAGTTATGAAGTAGCAACGAAAATAATTTTATGGTTGGGTCACAACATGAGGAACTGCATTTAAAGGGTGAGAAGGTTGAGAACCATTGTGCTAGGCTTTCATATCAGGCAGTGTGTCAATGGGTACCATAGTCCCAGGTGTGCCATATAGTAGCTGTATAGTCCAAAGAATCACAATAAGGGGTTAGGCTTCTGTCATCATGGTGTGACGTGCAAAATGCAATAATTTGTATTATTCTCTTAATGGGATGTTCTGGCATGTCCTTAACCACTGTTGCCAATGTGGCGGGCCCACAGAAATTCATAGTGGTTCATTTCCACTTTCTCAAGTGCATGTATCTTTCCAAGGTCTGCAACACACCGGGCCCTCTTTTCATTGGTCCAGTTATCATGGTGCCATTATAGTGGATACATGTAGTGGTCTGTGGGATATCCAGACTATATTATAATCAGGTTATATTACAGCAGAGGTAGGACTGAGTAAAAGCATAATATTCATTCTTTGTTCATTCAAATAGCTGCTAATCCTCTTTTATGAAAGAAATAACAAACAATACATTCACCAAATTCATAGCCACATATTTCCTGAGAGACAATGCTCTGTGAATATTTTCACGTTTTTACATCTTTTGGGCTTTACGATTTGCTAGCAGGCAGGTCCCTGAAGCTAAAGGTTCTATTTCACTTCTGAGATTTAGAGAAGTATCTCTCCCTGGAGGTATTTGTTTACATTTAAAGGGCGGTACAGATCCAAGGATTTTTTTGCTCCCCTGTCCTCACTTTCTAGTCATCAGCACAATATGCTAAAGGACTCTTTTGTATAAGATTGGTCTTGTCATTGCCAATGAATTGCATAGTCTATTCATCCTGACAACTGTCCTCTCCTTTAATCATTATGTTCTGGGTCCTAAAAATGCCTCAGGACTAGAAATTGAGCCAACAACTGTGACATCTTGTTTGGACAACTGCTCTCAATCTCCTGATCGACACCCTGGATTATTTCTAACGGCCCAGTCTGAGCAGCACCCTTGTGTGCATGTCCATGTATTTTGTTCCTAGGAATGTCTGGTGGTTGTGGCGGAGGCTGCAATCAGGGGAGGGAACAGGGGTTCTGAATTAACTTTCAGTAAGTTTGAGGAGCTAGCTTTTAATGAGGATGAGAGAGGTGGATTACCTCCTTAGGCTCATAGAATTTGGAGAAATCTCAGAATTCAAAGTTTTGGAGGAGATATTCATGATGATCCTTTCCCATATGTTAGCTTTCCATCGTTTCTCAACCAGGGTCATGGTTTTTGGCTTAGCAGATCTGCCTCTCCATTCCTTGGAGCTTGGTAATTCTTTTTTTTTTTTTAAATATATTTTATTGATTTTTTACAGAGAGGAAGGGAGAGAGATAGAGAGCTAGAAACATCGATGAGAGAGAAACATCAATCAGCTGCCTCTTGCACATCTCCTACTGGGGATGTGCCCGCAACCCAGGCACATGCCCTTGACCGGAATTGAACCCGGGACCCCCCAGTCCGCAGGCCGACGCTCTATCCACTGAGCCAAACCAGTTTCGGCAGAGCTTGGTAATTCTTACATTCAAGCTTTCCCCCTGAGGTTAGGCTACCAAAGAGGACCTCTGGTTTTTATAAGTGGTTTTAGTGGCCTGTTAATTAGTTTGCTTTTTGTTACCTTTACAAAATCTAGAATATCAATGGAGTTTAGCAAGAGCTACACAAAATTTCATTGTATTTATAATTACTATTTCCTTCATAATTTTCAAATCAGATATATCACACCCACTGATCCAGTCTTCCACCAGCATATGATGCCAGTTTGTCAACAGTGAAAGTTATGACTCTATGGCGGTTCCCACCAGTGAGGGTACTCTCAGTAAGACCTGGGTAGGGACTGATCCAGCTCTCAAACTCCATTTTTATGACCTGCTGCTTGGATTACTTCCAAGAGGACTTTCTTTGGCAACTATATTCCAAGGGGCAGAAGGTAGTGGGCAGTCCTTACTAAAGGACACTTTTGAGAACGGTAACTGGGAGGAATGGGAAAAGAGCAGGTTTGAGCAGAGGAATAAGTAAAGCTGCAATGCTGGCCAGGGATCAGCCTCAGCGAACCACACAGAGAGCTCTTGGGTCAATGGGGAAGAAAGGAGACACACGTACCACTGTTTGTAATACTTTAAACAATAAAACAAAATTTTAAAAATACTACCCATCATAATTGTCCCCCAGCGGGCCCAAATATTCAGGCCCTAATACCTGTACAATTTTTACATGTAGGTTGTCCTGGGAAAAGTGTGACCTGTGGCAGTTTTCTGCAGATAAGCCAATCCCTGAAGGCACTGGTAGCTGTAGGCTGTTTGCTGAATGCATCTCTGGGTCAAAAATACCCAGTGGTCTGTTGTGGAAGCAGACCTTCTTTCCATCACCACCATATGGTGCTGCTAATTAGCATCGGCATTCAGAGTAAGCACATGGAAATGTTATCATCCACATCAACTAAAGTAATATTTTATTATGTTATACCCAAGCCAATAAGGCAGCATGTCTCCATTACCAGTGTCATAAAGAAATTTCCCTGTTAGCTTTAAATGCATCAGTGTCCTTATAAAGAGAAGCTTTACAATAGAAACATTATTGTTCTAATTATGAAAAATAAAGTAATTGTCTGAACTCCCACTTTGTCTGCCATGTGTAACTCTTGACTAACAATTGTTACCATGGCCTATAATTCTGCTCTGAGTTATCTAAGTCCTTGTCTTAATTCCCTTATCCCCTCTGAGCATGTGGAAAGGCAGGCAAAGTAGAACATGGACAATATGCCAGATATTTGAAACCCCAGTTAACTTGTGAATTGATTTGTATGGGGAATTGCTTCAACAATTTAAGCCTTTAGAAGTATTCTAAATAATAGTTGTATTGTCTTTGCTGATTAGTTTTTAACTTGAATTATAAAAACAGTTGTTTCAATTTTTCTTTTCACCTATTGCAAAAGCACAGGAGAGTGTATTATAATTAATCATTTATTAGATGTCTGTTTACTGTGGAAACTGAAGTCTTAAGCTCCAAAAATATTTCATAAATTATAACTGGTAATATAAAAATAAAGATAAACTACACTTTCTAAAATATTTTCATAAATATGGTAATCACAGTTTATTCCCATTAAGGTGTTGCTTTTGTTGTAATAGCATTGATAAAAATGTGACAAGTGATAAAATAAGTAATAATTTGCCCATGGCACAAGTCACTATAAGTGTATAATAGGGTCAATATAGTATAAAGATTTAATTTGTTTTCTTCTTTCCTAGAGGATGAAAGTTATGAAATAGAAAACTTCCTTAAATATAAAAATAAATTTCAAGATCTTATTAAAATGAAGGTACAAAACAATATATGCACCTAATAAATATATTTTTTGCCTTAAATTGTTTACTTTGCATATGAAAAAGCAAAACCTTCTGAAATGGATTACTCAAATTGCCTTAATATAAAGATTTTAAATTGGCCTCACAAAGACTTTTACATCCAAGATGGAGTAACATGGACCACATTCACTCCTTTGCAGTAACTGAAAATCAAGTCGAGTGCATATCAAACAATGGTGCTCAAGATAGTCAACCTCCTATAACAAAAAACAGTAATCTCTAAAAGGTGAAAAACAAATGGGGCCATATTTGTGGAGTAATACAACAAGTCTCAATAAGTTTAAAATAATTCAAGCAATACAAAGTATGATTTAAAATTACAATGGTATTAAATTAAAAATTAATAACAACATATCTGGAATATTCTCCAAATATCTGCAAACTGAATAGTGTACATCTACATAACTTATTAGTCAAACAAGTAATCAAAAAAATAAATAAAAAGTGTTTTGAACTGAATTAAAATTAGAAAATTACATATCAAATTTTGGGCATGCAGTTAAAAAATAAGGAGAATATTTATAATATCAAATGCTTATATTAGAAAAGACTGACCTGAATTTAAGAATCACATTTTCCATCTTAAAAACTAGAAAAGTAAGGGGAAATAAAACCAAACATAAGAAGAAGAAAGCAAATATCCCAGTCAAAATAATAAAATAGAAAACAGAAAACAATACAGAAAATCAATGAAACCAAACCTAGTTGATGCAATAGATAAATAACACTGATAAGACTTAGCTACACTGATCAGGAGAAAAAGAACACACATGACCAATATAAGGAATGAGTGGGTGGAAATCACTAAAGTAGGTTTATAGTTGTGAATATGCAAAACACACAGTTAATAAAGCTACTGTAATAATTATAAGCTGCATGTCTTTTTCCACATGAACAACTGTAAGCCTATTTTTGCCCACCCCCTGTATTTCCAAATAACATATCTGATAAACTATTTGTATGCAGAACATATAAAGAATCCTCAAAATTCAATTCAGATCCTCCTGGACTTACAATTCCGACAAACCCACTCTATGTTGAAAATATAAGTTGAAAATGCATTTAATACACCTGGACTACTGAACATCATAGCTCAGCCCAGTCTACCTCAGATATGCTCAGAACACTTACATGCGCCTACAGGTGGACAATCAATTATCTTGAATTTCACCTCAAGAGTAATTGCCTTCCTTTCTTCTCACCAGAAACAGGAGACACAGATGGAAAGTTTTGGTTTTTTTCTTAACAAAAAATATCAGCCAAGGATATTTTCCATTGATTTTTAGAGAGAGTGGAAGAGGGAAAGACAGAGAGAAATACAGGTGTGGAAGAAACAGGTCAGTTATTTACCCTGGTGATCACGTGGCCAACTGGGAGCTGCTCTCCGCTGCCACTTCCCAACCCCGGGAGACGGGACTGTCTACCGCAGATGGTAGCCCAGGGAAAGGTCCACATTCCACATTCAGAGTACGGTTTCTACTGAATGCAAATCGCTTTCACACCATCATAAAGTCACAAAAATCATGGGTCCAACCATTTTAAGTAGGGGGCTGTCTGCAGTAAAAAAAACTGCAAACAACCTCCTAAAAATAGGCAAGTTCCAAACAGACACTTCATTCCACCGTATGGACTACATAGCAGCGCATGAAAAGATGCTCATCAACATTGCTGGCCTTGAAGAATTCTCAAATTAAACCCGAGTGACTCAGCTACCTATTTGAATGTGTAAAACCAGGAGCATGGCCACTGATGTGTCCATGAAGATGTGAAACAACTAGGGTGGAAAACACTGAAAATGTCAAGGAGAACCAGCACTTTGTAAAAACAGTTTGGCAGTTCCTTCAAAATTAAAAGCACAACCTACGTACGGCCCAGACATTCCACTCCTATGTGTTTACCCAAGAATATTGACAATGATATCCATCCATGAAAAGATGTATACTTAAATGTTGATAGCGGTTTATTTGTAAATAGCCAAGAGCTGGAACAACACAAATGTTCAGTAACATATTCTGGGTAAACATTCCTGGTATATGTCCATATGGTGAATACTGATCAGCAATATAGAGCAAAACAAAAAACTCCCCAAAATTTGATAAACACAATTATATGGGTATATCTTTAAATATATCTTAAAATGATTACTCTGAGTAAAAGAAGCCAGAAAAAATTTACATGCTAAATGATTTCAATTATATACACCTAGAGGCCCAGAGCACGAATTTGTGCATGGGTAGAGTCCCTAGGCCTGGCTGGCAATCAGGGTCAATCTGTGGGGCAACCAGTGGGCAATCAGGGGACCCTCGTTGGGACCTGCCTTGGCCAGCCTGGCACAACCCACACGCCAGCCCCACCCCTGCTGCTGCCGCTGGTCGCCTCCCTCTGCAGGGCAACTGGCAAGGCAATCAGGCCCCCCCAACCCCCTCTGCCACTGGCACCCACCTTGGTTGGCCTGGGGCCTGTGGGCTGGAGGCAGCTCCTACGTTAAGCGTCTGCCCCTGGTAGTCAGTGCACGTCATAGTGACCGGTGGTTCTGCCATTTGGTCAATTTGCATATTAGGCTTTTATTATATAGGATAGGATTCTGGCAAATGCAAATTAATCTATGGTGACATGAAACAGATCAGTAATTTCCTGGGGAAAAGAAGGGTGATTGAGAGACTAGAGGGACAAATTAGAAAGGGGCATGGGAAAATGTTGAGTAAGGGCATTGTCCTGTTTGATGTGATAGTTTTTTCATGGATGTGCACATATATCAAATTTTATTGAATTGTACTTTTTAAATATGTGGAGCTATGTTCATTATGATATAATAAAACTTTTAAAAAATTGACCTCAGAGTCAAACACAAGTGTGTTTAGTCCTAGCTTTACTGCCATAAAGTTATTTTGAGTTACTTGCTAATACATTCTAAGATAAGCCTTTCATAAATTAAGGGTGATCTAGGTATACTGAAAAATAAAAATGAAGTAATCTTAGTAAAACATTTATTACAATGCTAGACATTTATTTTTTTATTTTTAAATATATTTTATTGATTTTTTTACAGAGAGGAAGGGAGAGAGATAGAGAGTCAGAAACATCGATGAGCGAGAAACATCGATCAGCCGCCTCCTGCACATCCCCCACTGGGGATGTGCCCACTACCCAGGTACATGCCCTTGACCGGAATCGAACCTGGGACCTTTCAGTCCACAGGCCGACGCTCTATCCACTGAGCCAAACCGGTTTCGGCTAGACATTTAAATGTTGTGCAAATATTAATCATAGAATAATCTATATAATATGAGTCATGTCCAAAGCAACCACCTCCTTTTTAGTAACTACCCTCCCCTACAGCACAGGGTCCACCAAAGCATTTCATGTGCTGATTCCCAATCACCTGCTAAAACTCCATGTTCTAGAGTAGACATATGACTTAAACCAAAGGCTTACAGCTGCTGCTCTAGTACAGAAGGAGTGGACATGTAAGACTGCTCACATGGCTGTACCAGGTCTACCCCTACTTTGACCTTTATCACTGAAATGATGGCGGCCAAGAGATTAAATAAAAAGGTATACCTGACAACATTTCCCTCAATTTTCCACTTCAGTTCATTAATAGAGAATTGTCCTCATATGGTCTATTTAATTTTCTCCATCCTTTGACAAGATAAATTTCGTTAATTATCCTTTTATTCAATGAACAAAATCAATATAACAACTTACCTAAAAAAGGAAACCTCAGTACAGCTTGGTCATTAGAGGAAGCTTTGGGCCCTGAATCTGGATTATGCCTCACCTTCATGTTCCCCGCCTTCCTTTTATCCAGGAGAATGCTTTCACACTGAGGATATGTCTAAATAAAGAGTCCTATTACATGTAGCTCTGTGGTCATTTTTACTTCTTCCTTGATCTTCATTTCTACATTCTGAATCAAAACTTTACTATCTGTAAGTTCCCAAATATATACGCATGCACATATACAAAAATAAATAACTGCATGTTGGGAATTTCTTGTAAATTAATTTTTGTCTATATTTTCTATTTTTTAACACGAAAGTTGTGAAACAGATGAGTAATTTGTAATGAAAGAGGAAGTTAAAGTTAGAAATTTCTGTAATAACTTGAAAAGAAATACCAAATTCTTTGCTTCGACGAGACCAGGTAGGGTAATTTCATCTCTTTTTCTTTTAATGCCTTTATTTTTCTGTTAGCAAGCCTCTGTACTACTCACGGCAGTGCCATCAGATGATAAATGTGTGTGATTAGTATTTTGTAGCTGCTGCTTACCATTTGTTACTGGGAAAAAGTGCTGGTAGATCTGGGCTTGCCTTGCCTAAGGTCACAGAGCAAATGTGTGTTTTAATGAGAATTAACACCAATTCTTTAGCCTTGACACCCTCTTTCTCCTCGAGCACCGAGCACCGCTGCGTTTACACAGAAGGTACAGCCTTGGGACGAAGCTGGGCTTTCAGTCAGGCCTCCTCCCGCCAAGGGCTGCTCAGCGGTGAGGCGCCTGCTCTGCACCTGCCCCCGGACACTCCCACGCGGCCTTACCGGAACCCAGGGGTGTGCTGTCTTCAGGTCGCTCTAGGACCCTCACTGCAAGCACCCTCTGTTTCGTTTCCCTGCACTAATTCTCTGATGTTATCACTAACGTAGATGAAAGATTTATCAGTGGAAATGAAGTCCTCACTGAACTCCTGAATGCAACGCCCTATTTACTTACCTCCTATTTCTCCATCTGGGAGTTGGCAGCCCAGCTCCACTCCTCTCCCTTCTCACCCATTCTGCTGTCGCTTACACATCCACCCACGCAAATCGCTGAATTCACTGCTTTCTTTTATTGGGGGGTGAGGAGGAGATAATTATGTAAGCATGCTTTGGTTTTAAAAAAGAAAAAAAATAACTTTCTGCTCGTTCAATTTAGTTTAAAATTTAACAAGACAATGTAATCTTAGAATCTGAGTAACTGTTGTGATGTCGATGATTATTGAAATTCTGTATTGAAATACTTAGCATCTTGTGGATTCCTGATTTTAAAGAATGGCAATTAATACTGATTTTAATAAAGGTAGTTTTTTTTTTAAAAAAATCAGTATACATTTGCCCACACAACTATATATATTAAAAACTTTTAAAATTACATAGTACAGTAGTTCATATTTTTATTATGACCTATTATTGTTTTAAGTACTTTTTAATGCTATAGTTATTTTTCTTCATTTATAAAATTTGCCAATATAAGTTCAGTTACTGGTAATTCATAAGTGAATTTGGTTCTAAAATAAATTTAGGGTTATATCGAGAAGCCTCCATTGTTTTTTCACTTCATCCTTGATTATATTCCATCCTAGTTTGCTTGAGGGAAAATCAGGTTGGGGCTCCAATCACCAGAGGCAGCCCTACAACTGTGAGCAAACAATAGCATTGGCATTCATGACTCCGTCAGCATCATGCAGCTGTGCATGTAAATACGTCCTATGGGCTAAGTGTTTCCTCTCCATCTAATTGGACGATACTCTTACAGAGTAGCCTTACCATGCAAGAGAAGTTTCTGCTCTCTCACATCTTCGTATCATCATCATCATCATCTCTTATTCAGATGAGTTGATTAGAAAAACTCTAATGAGTTATAGGATTTGATATCATGCAAATGAACTTTTTCACTAGCTGATGAGTTTATTCTCATCTTTTGCTTAAGAATACAAATTCATAACAAGGGTGAATCAAGCCTATGCATACGCAATGATATAGAAATAGTTCCATTCTATGGATGTGTGTATGTGTGTCTGCAATTTTCTTTCTATTGTTCTCTACACCCTCTTTTCAATAAAGCTTTCCGTAAGCTTATTCTACTCTTAGACTAAACCCCCACCCACAAAAACTATACCTCACAATTATTTAAAAAGTTTGACATTACTTGAATTCTTATTTATACACTTATTATAGATTTTATTTATGACACTTAAAGTGAATTTTGGAGAAGTAATTTAAAAAACATATTTTATGCCTAAGTGATCATCAAATTATGTAGAAACTTCCATTTGACATGTTAAAGTATTAATATGACATCAATATAAACAGAATGTACTGTATCTCATACCTTGATGTATTAAAATCATGAAAATTCTTTGAATACAAAGATCTATGTATTAAAAGCATTAATATTGCATATACTGCAGACAGATAAAATTTACATCAAAGCACTTCACAATTGAGATGGCACAGAGTCTGAATTAAATATATGGAGGAAGTAACCTTAAAAATAATCATTTCAAAGTAATACGCTGTCTAAAAATGACAGCTTAGTGCTCCTGCATTTGGTATTCAGCAAGTAGGTAACCTGTCAAAACTGACAATGCTGACTGATAAATGTCAAAAAAGACTCCACTGCAATATTGACAACCCCTCAAGTGTTGTGTATTATGGAGATAAGAAGACTAAATTTATATTTACTCTAACTCATAGCCCAGCCCTTCACAAAGCAGAAAACATGTGTTAAGTTTTTAAGATGATGAGCATTATGCATGTGAATAAGGACACACACACACACACACACACACACAGAAATACACATACACACATGTTGCTTTATCATTTTTATCCCCAAAACATATGGCATTTTATCAGTCAGGATTCAACCAGAGAAATAGAAACTGTAGGTTATATATCCATCTCTCTTTCTCTATCTCTCTCTATCTATGTATGTTTACATATAACTATATCTAAATCTATATTCAATATATATCTATGTCTATATCTGTCTATATATCTATAGGGAGATAGGAGGGAGGGACGGAGGGAGGGAAGGAGGGAGAGAGAGAGAGAGAGAGAGACTTATAATAGGTATTGGCTCAGGCAGCAATATTATGGAGTAGTTTAGCTAAACTATCAACAGGACTATATTAAGCTTTGCTATTTTTTTGTACTTGTGGTTTTAATATTGCTAATCAAGGGCATCGATGTCTATCTTCAGATCATATTTGTAAAGTATGGGGAACAGATTGATGAATAGCCATGTGGTGCCTGGGAACTATTCTGAATGAAAAGCTCCTAATTGCTAGCCAACTTTTCACCCATGTCCAACAGGTGTGTACCTGGCTAGTAAGTGATAAAGATCAAATTTTAGTGCAAATCTTCTGAATCCAGCCCACTTCCCTCCTGTGCTCTAGGCTTGCTGACAAAATGAGGCGTGCAGTCATAATTTTCATGACTACTACATGAAAGGCCACAGTAAAATTATTTCCAGATATAAATTATGTAAAAAAGGAGCAAGATTATAAATACATGTAATCATTGTATAGCAGGAGGCATTAAGACAAGGGTATTAGAAAATGTGAAGTAATTAACTCGAAGTGATTAAGAAGAAAATGTCAAATAAGATGTAATTAGTGATAGATATTGAGAAGCCCATGCCCTTAATTCACCTCCAGCCTCATTCAATATTGATTTGTGGAATTGAGCATGTTGTTTTAGTTCTGATGGCTCAGTCTGCACGTCTCCCAAATTGGGATATGCATATAATTACCTCTCAGAGTTGTTGTGAAGATTAAAGTCACTTATTTGACTTTTCTCCCCCATTATGCCTGGATTGTAGTAAGCACTCAATAAGTGTCAGTTACTGCTGCTACTTCTACAACGACGACTACTGCTTAATCCTGTCATTTACAGAGCAAGCAGCCATTGTGGAAAGAAGCTCCTACCTGGAGGCCTCTCTCCAGCAAGTCCTGAGACCTTTGCTAGTAGAATCTAAGTACCTAAAGCTGTTGGGGTTGGAGAAGGCTGATAAAATGCACTCCTGACAAAGAATCAGGCCGACAAAGGGCAAACATGAACTTTATTATGGAGGCAGCTATTAGAGAACATGGTTGAGGTGTGCATGACAGAAATATCCTAGTAGTGAGCTCTGCAGTTGAGCAGACTTACTCATTTAGCTAGTATTGGACAAATGCAGGTTCCCCCCATCTGACAGGTTCCTTGTACTGCACAAAAGACAGAACAAAAGGCACCCTCTCTGCAGAAAAGCAAATGACAAAAAGCAAGACTAGGAAAGGCAATGAACTACACATAACTAGATGTTGTTCCTAAAATTACCAGTCAGGATTGCTAGTACACTGCTGGCGGGAACACAGACTGCTGCAGCAACTATGGAAAAACAATATGGAGTTTCCTCAAAAAATTAAAAATGGAACTACAGTTTGACTCAGCAATCCCACTTCTAAGACTATATCCCAAGAAGCCTAAAACACCCAGCAGAAAGAATATCTGCAGCCCCTGTGTTCATAGCAGCATTATTTAAAATAGCTGTGATCTGGAGACAGCCCAAACGTGCATCAGTAGCTGAGCGGGTAAAAAAGCTGCGGTGCATTTACATCATGGAGTTCGATGCAGCTGCAAAACAGAAAGAACTCTGACCCTTTGCCTCACAGGGATGGACCCCGAGGGCATTCTGCTGAGTGAGATAAGCCAGTCAGAGAGACAGGTAGCACATGGGAGAATGCAGAGAATGGCAGCGGCAGAGATCTGGAAGGTACCCGGGGAAAGATTCCCATCACTTCTCACTTCACTGACCTAGTTGGTTTCTGCAGGAGACAGAGGGTTGCTTATTGTGGGTGGAACCAAAGATGCTCGCAATAGTGCCTGTGCCTGCTGTCTCTGCCTTAGGAATTCAGCAAAGGCCTTGTCTCCATTACAGTGGTTCCCACCACCACCACCAGGTACACGCCGGAGGTAGAAGTAGCGCGCACTCACTCAACAGCGACAGCATCGCATGTTGACTCCAGCTTTAGAGAGGGTCAGTTACCAGGATCTGTGCCATCATTCAATTTTCCAGAGCTCCCATCATTCCAGAGTCTCAAAGAAAATGAAACTCGGCACCATTCCACTTCGAGGCTGAAAGTGGGGTGGGGGAGGTGAGGTTCTACCGGGAAAGTAATAAAGTAGAATATATGATATATATGTATTTTGAACCCAAGTGTTAAAAATATTGGCATCGATATGAAAGCAAATAATGGTTTTGGTTTTTTAATGGTGACTATTTCCTAATCTTTTTGCAAAAGGCTGCAGCTTTCCCAATTAAAAATGATTTGGGGAAACAAGAAAAAAAGCAGACAAAAGAAGGGAATGGCATGTGTATTAAGTTCTAAAAGTTTGAGAATTAACCACTAAAATCTCTTTTTTTCAATCTCTATACTATATTTTTAACTTCAACTCCATTGTCATTGTAGAGTAGAGCTTTGAAGAAGTTCCATGGGCTTGGGGCTTTGGATTAGTAACATTTCAGATAATTAGCAGAAGAGTAGAGTAGCGTGATAGCTTTGGAGGTCTGAGGCTCATACAGAGAGGAAAAAGCCAGTTGAAATCGCCTTGGGGTCACATTGGTATTTAACCAACGTGTGAGGGTTCATGGTGAGGCGGTGAGGCTGACCGGCTCAACAGGCCTGGGGACTCCTGCTTGCGAAGCCCATATTTCACTAGCAGACAGTGCTTGAAAAGTTTGACAGCAATTTCCAGGAGTTTCCATTATTTTGAAATTAGGCACATAGATTATAATATAGTGAGCATTAGTCCTCCTTTAATGAATCTACAGTAACAGCCCATTAAATTCAGAATCCTGGGCTCTGTAATTGATAATTTTGAAAACTTTAACCATCTATATGTATAACCATAAACTTTGATTTCTCTCAAAAAGATAAAATAAAACCACACTTCTGTTTAAAACAGCAAATCAACTGTGCTGAGCTGTCCCAAGGGGAAGAGAGTGGATTCAATTTCACAGCTTTGCATCAGTACTTTTATTGCTTTAGAAATGACAGGGCGCCAGGCAAGCTGGTATGTAAATAACACCACCCCCCTTCCTGCTCTGCATGTGACGGGACTTGGTGACATTGCGGGTTGTTCTAAAGATTGAAGGACCTTTCATTCCATTCAGCCTTGGTGCCAAGTAGTTGGAGGTTGTATGCTCTCTTCCGTCCTCCTCCATTCCTCACACGTGCATTCTGGCCCAGGGTTACACCAAGGAGGAATGCTACTGTAACCGCTAGGTCATTACTGGGTTCCGCAACAATGACCAGTAAATGGTGTGCTGTGTCTTTACCCCTTTACTAGGTTCACTGTCCATCTTCCCCATCAGAACGTGAGCTTCAAGAAGGAAGGAACCTTTTCCTCTCATTGCTTTTTTGTTGGTTTGTTTTTCTACTTCTGTATCCCCAGTACCTATAACCATTCCTGGCCTATAGAAACTCAAAATACTTTTTTATCTTATTTTATTTGTTTATTGCTGTATTTGTGCATGTGCATGGATGTGCGTGTGTGTGCGTGCATGTGTGCACGTGTGTGTTTTGATCTGAAGCTGAGATGTGAATTACAATTGATACCCGCTTACAATCATGTTTGGCCAGGTAGAGGTTAGGGTGTGGTTTCATTATGTGTATGTGGACACAGTTAGCTATCGCTGTATATTCTTCTCTTCAATGGTGATGTGCACTGTTGTTACAACACATGTATATTTGCCATTTGAAATGTCTTTAAAGGATTACACCATGATTTGGCATTAAATGAAAAGTTACTGTGTATTCGGGAAGGCACAAAAAGTGATTAATCAGGGGTAATTCCGGTATTTGTGAAACAAATATTTATCATTAGAGAAATAGCTCCATGTCCTCATTTTCTTTCAAAGCAGAAACTTTATGTTCATAGGTCTTAGAAAGAAAAATGCTCTGCAGAAGCTATTTAAGTTTTATTGTTGGGATCCATAGTAGAATATTATTCACCACACAAAAACCCAGAATAAAAATTAAATGTGAGTTTTATGTGCATCAAGTATGACTTAATGATTTAATGATTTAAAACATTAAATCATTGTTCAATTGGCATCATTTTTCTTAATCATGGTGTATGTGATAAAATAATGATGAATCTTATAATTAATAGCTTAAGATAGATGAAATACAGTGAAATAAACCCAACCAACGCATTATTTGGTTCAAAATTACTGTTGTCACAATGGTTTGTTGTGGTGTGACTTGTGAATAGAAGCTTTTTTTGATCTTTTTGAGAGAAAACATTTTCTTTGTGAAGAGCCCGCACATGGCTTTTTGCTTATTGAATTTGATACCTACTTAACCGAATCTATCCCTGTGTGAACAGTCCATATATTTTTGCAAAGTTAAACCAAATCTTGAAGACATATGCAGCTTATTCTTGAAATTTCTTCATTCAAAAAGATATCATGGCTAATTTTCTATTTGAATTAGTTCCATAAGTATAAGTGCCATAAAACAGGCTGCATGTACTGCTGCTTCAGGCAGTTAGACCTGCAGTTTATTGTTGTGCAAAGCTCAATATTCAATCTGTGCTGAAGAGCTCATACAACCATATGCTCCGATAGGAGCGTTCGTGTGATTTCATTCCAGGATATTGTAGAGGGGTGACAGGAAGCAAAGTTTTACTTGGCATTGAAAGGTAATCAAGAGAGAATCCAACTGTTATTCACACGCTTGGCAGGATTTGGGATCCTGTAGAGGGCTATTCTACCTCTATACACAAATATGACAGAACAGACCTGCTTCCCTTTAAAATTTATTTAGAGGGCAGATATTGTGTTAAGTGTTCTTACCACAGACACAAACACACAAACACGAAACCAAAGAGACACCAGGAAATTCAGGAAAGCGTTCGATGTCTGTTAACTCGATGGTGGTGATGGTATTTCACGGTGTTTGCATATGTCCAAACTCATCCAATTACACATTGACTATGTGCAGTTCTTTATATATATCAATTATACATCAATAAATCTATGAAGAACAGACCTATTACCTTCTTTTTAACTATATGGAGGACACAAGCTGATCATTTATGTTAAATTAGCATTATTTGTGCTTCAGTTACATAGACTTCTCCTCCAGCCTCCACTTGAATGAATCTATGAAAGTACAGATTTGTTGTGATTTGAAATGTCAGTGACTGAGATTGTACTGAGGAACAGAAGTCTGTCTTTGGAGGCCTTTTTTTTCTTGTAAAACATAAAAGGAACTTGGTAGTCCGCTCAGGACTTAATGAAATACAGCTCAGATTCAATAAGGAAAGGAAACCTTTACTTGATGAAATTCTTCTCCTTTCTTAGATTACCAAGGGATCGTGATCTTATTTTTCAACCATGTAGTTAGGATGTAACCTGATTCCTTTGGGAACTACTGGATTCCTCTAAGGGAATTCGATATGTGTTCAAAATTTTACTTTTCTTAGAAAAGAAAGGCGAAGCAAAAAGAATTAATTAATGCATTATAATTTACTGCCTGGCTAAATTCACCAGGGTAAAGTTTCCTTTTTTCCCCTATGTTTTCTTATGTGCAAATATGCCAAAGATTTATATAAAAGCACAACTTCACAGTCACACAAAACCTAGCATGTCTTTGTTCCCATGTGCTCAATAAATTTATTGAAAGAATTTATGGATTCACTTTTTGTGTAGGAACTACTATTATGAAGTAGGATATATACATATCCCTGGGGCCATAAATCATAACTAATTGAAATAAAACTATATTCTCATCTGAGGGTTAGCTGTCAATCTGCCTGAAGACGACAGTGGTTGAGAAATGACCAAGACCAGAGCCAGTGAGAGCTGTGCCACCAGAGGGAGAGCCCTCCAGCCAGAGAGAAACACCTCTCCCCCGAACCCCAGCTCCGTCAGCCCAGGAGCACGGCCGTTTCATGACCAGCCCCTCCCCAGTGCACGGAGAGTATTTTAAGCTGCAGTGAGTTCGAGCAGCTTGCTATTCTCCACTATTGTGCCTAATTGTGAATGCTTGTCTATTTCCACACCATTTTCAGTTTGTAACCTCTGTTGGGGCAGGGACTATGCCTCTGTTAGTTGTCATTTTATCAAAGTATCACAATATCTGGTAGCTTGAAGAAATTGAATATGTATTTATTGAATGTATGACTAAATGAGTCATTTTATTATTTGTTTAATATTTCTTCCCTTCAAAATAAAAGAATCATGTCTTACACATCTGCGTACCTCTTGATACACCAAGATGTGGTTTTTAAAAAAATAAATTAAAGCTATACGATAGGATGAAGATGATAATCGTCTCACCCTTGTAGAATCCTATGAAATGGCACAATAAGCCCATATCACAATAAAACAAGGAAGAAACGCTGAAAGCTAGAAAGCAGGTAATGTTGCACATAATGAGGAACAAATCTGGAAGAAGTCGGAAACAAAGGAAGAATGCACGTGAGGAGAGAAGTTGGCTGGTGAGGGTGGCGGTGGCTGCAAGGGCAGAGGGTGAGTCACAGGTACCACCAGGAGCCTCTTAGCTCAGGGAGCCTCACCGCCTGCCCCGTCTCGGGCCTCGCTGGCCAGGGCATTTGGCCAAAGACTGAAGCAGTGAGCGGGGTGACTGGACTCAGTCACAGAGGATGCTCCGGAACTGCTAACCACCTTGACAGAGTCCTGTCAGCATCCAGAAAAACAGCATCAAATACCAACAAAACTGCAGAAGTGAATGTCCATTATGAGAACAAGCAATACTAAGAGCAAACACTCACAGGGCACTTCCAAAATGCTAGGCACAATCTAAGCACTTTATGTGTATGGACTGTGAACTGAGGACTCTAAACTCCAGGCAGTGCCTTGGAGAAAAATTCTGTGTTCACCATTTTAAACCCAATGCTTTGAATAGTGCCTGACCATAGTAGATGCTGATCATTTAATACTAAAAATTAAATTTTGTCTTACTGAAGTTTGGTGCTTACATTTCTAGTCCAGTGTAGACCAAATTAAGGTACTCTGAAACATTTTAGCGAACAGTTAATTTTTCATTTGTTATTTTTAAAGTTATAATTACTATAACCTTATTAGAAAGATATGCTTAATTCAAAATATACCTCATACATTGGACATCTTATCTTTCACATGTGGGAAATCATAACTTTTTCTTTACTTCAATGTTCTATGTACTATTTTTGCTTTATTTTTATTTATATGCATACATATTTTCTTATTAGACTGTTGGTTTCTTTGGTTAGAGTCTAGCTACCAGACTATGTACCACTCATCTCTCCATCCCTACACAGAGCCTGAATATAGCAGATAAGTAGATGGGGCTAGTGGAAGGGAGACTATGAACTAGGAGTACTGACTGGGATATAGTCCACATTCTGCTGGAAGGAGTCCTGCTGCCTTAAATAACTTTTTTACCCACTAGGATTCACTTCAATCTTATGTAAAAAGTGTTTCAGATTAAATCAGTTCAAATTTCTCTCTAGTTCTAATATTCTACATGAGACACTTAATTGTGTTAAAGGCAGTCATATCTATAAATGTGTCCTGGTTATTTGAACAATAACTTGAAATTCTTCTTAGAAATTATTTCTACATAAAAATATATTAGATATTAGCCCAGCATTCCTTCATTCATTTTTCATTATATATATTAGAATCCTTGCATCTGGGGCATACAGGGAGCCAACTACAGATATGTTATCTAGCCTCCCTTGCTGTTGCTGCTTCTGGCTGGGTGACTAAAATGTATCCACTGGAATATTAATATAAGCAATGTACTCATTTCTCAGATTGTCCCACTAAAGGGAATGGACACGCCCTTCATTTTCTTTTCACTCCTTCCAGACTTAGTGGTTAATTATCGAGATAAGAGTAATACCCCACACCCAAGAAGAGTTCATTAACACAGAAGGAAGACATGGGTTCCCAACCTTATTGAACTACTGTGTCTTGTGCAATGTTTCCCACTAGAACTTTGATCAAGGAAGTGATACAGAGTTGGATCCCAGGAACAAATGCTTTTCATTGAGTTCTTGGATTGGTCACTCAAATATTTGATGAGTGTATAGATATCTCTCTTTCCAGAGGAGATGTGTCCCTGAAAAACTATGGTATGTGGGCCATCGTTCCTATTCAAATGACCCAGAAGAAGCAGGTAATGAAAAGCAGAAAAGGGCAAGACATTGAATGGTTAAGTGGTGGTGGTATGTAGTTGCTATGGAAACAACAGTGATTATAATGATTACAGAGTCAGTTGAATGCTTTTTCCCAAAAAGAGTACACATGGAAAATGAGAAATTGAAATCCTGTTAAGATGAATTCGGATCAGGGGTGGAGAGTGAGAAACCCTCTATGCAGCTTTGAACTAAAAAGAAAGGCCAGGCTGAGGGCCAAGCTTGGATTCTGATTGTAAAGTGTGCAGAACTTGCAGCTCCAATTAAACACTATCCTGCCAGCTCTCATATTTTAAGATAAGGCATTGGTGGGAAGGAGTGGACCTTAAAGTACCAGATGAAAATATTTAGGGAGACATAAATGAGGCTTGAAACTTTGAAATACAAATTCCCCAGAACTTCCTTTGCTCGCAGAATCAGCCTCCTCACAACTCTTACATCTCTAGCCTGGAAAAATCCAGCCTTCCCTGAATGAAACCTTTCAATAACAACTACAGCTTTCCCCCTTATTAGGTAGTTCTGATTCTCCTCATTTTTCTCCTCTAGTTATCCTTATTGCTTTCAGGTCTATAACAGGATTAGACCCCGGAGTAGCTAGATGGCAAGTCCAAGAGGAGACAGAGTAACACAAACAAATACATTCATCATAAGTTCCAGAACCATGCAATTTGTGTCTGCATATATCGAGCTGTCTTAAGGTTGTTAGTTCAAAAGCAGCACAGTAATACTTTGGGACTGAATTTACTGATACAGATGCATTCGTCCTGCTAGGAATCAGGATTCAGTGAGTTGGCTAGAGCTCCCAGGCAGTGGTGGAGGAGCACTAATCGTCTGATGGGTTTGTAGTAGCTGAGGTTTTGAGGCTAAACCTTCCTTGACATATTATAAAGGAAGGAATCGAGCCCCAGCCGGTTTGGCTCAGCGGTTGGCCTGTGGACCTAAGTGTCCCAGGTTCGATTCCGGCCAACGGCACAACGTGTTTCTCTCACATCAATATTTCTTCTTTCCCTTCCTCTTCCACTCTCCTTAAAAACCAATGGAAAAATATCCTTGAGTGAGGATTAACAAAAAATAATAATAAAGGAAGTAATTTGAAGATAAAGGGATGAAATTTGGAGGATATCAGTAATGAGTGTCTGCCTCACGACTTTCCCTTCATTCCTCATGAGAGGACATGCTCTTCCTCAAGTACACAGAGCTCACTGGTGAGCTGGACACCATCACCTCTGAAAGCTCTATGGTGACTATTCTCTTTGGATCAGAGATTATACCGTAAAACTAAATTCTCGGGTCTGAGTGGGAATAATTAAATCTCAGTTATAGAGAGCAGTTGGCCATAGTTACCCTTCAGGGACAATGTGAGTGCAATTATCACAAGTTACAGCAACGGTTCTCAACCTTAGCTATACATTTTCTCATCTTGAAAGCATTCAAAAAAAATAATGACCCCATCTTCCAATTGATTCCGAGTGACTTGGTTTGGGGTAAGGACCAGACACAACAATTTGTAAAGCTCCCTAAGTGGTTCTAACGTGCAGCCAAATATGGCCAGCGTGAGCTAGAGAATGCGCGGCAATCAGCCAGCGTGTGCTCACATGTGGATCCGTGGTGATGGCTCGCTGGTCAGTGGCTCCTGGTGATGAAATAGGCTTTGGATGAAGTTCTTATTTGGCATAAATAGGTCGAAATACTCTAGGTGTGGTTGGCAGAAATCTCCGTGATGTGGTTTCCCGGTCTCATGGAATTAGAGTCCCTTGATGGAGAAAGGGGCCAGTTGCCTGTGCAGAAACATGCTACATACTCAGCCCCAGGTATGCATTATGAATGCCCTCAAGCCTTCTTCAGAGGCCCCAAGGTTGCCATTTGTAACAAGATAAGGTACTCAAGGGAAAGGGAGGTACCCGGAATTGTCAGTGGTCATTGTGTAGTGATTCGAAACTCATGCTGATCTCCGGAAACTGACTACCACTGGCTCTGCCAGACAATCGGGGGCTTCTGCAGGTCATGAGCTAGGTGGGGTCCGCCTGAGCGAGTGCAGTGGGATCTCACGCTCATGCTGTGGTACTTCCTCAGTCCCGGAATAAATAATAATCACGCATGTACTTCACAACCGGAAGCTTTCTCACGTGTGTTCCCTGACCTGCAAAGTAAGCACATTATGGAGGAAAGGGCTGCATGAAAGCTCCGCACCAGCCCTTCCTCCCTAATATGATAGTAAAGCACACGCAACACTACACACCTAGGGAAGGAGCAAAGATTAATACCACCACCAAACAAAGGAAAGATGCAGGAGTGATGATTCCTACCTCATATCAATGTAACTTATCTCTTTGTCTGGTGCAAAAGGTAGATGTGTCCTAGGGCATGAAGGTGTGATATCAGAAACTCAGTTACACAGTATTGCGACTCCCAGTTGTCCTTCCTGATAGAGTATCTTTGCTAAAGTAAATCCCTGGACACGCAGCTAATGAAATAGCAAATGTTTCTCTCTTTTTTTTGTTAGTTTTCCCCATAAGCAAATATTATAAGAAGTAATTTGCTTGGATTTATATGTAAGAGACGGCAGTATACATTACTGTGCTGCCACAGGCCGATGTTAGCTCTTTAGCTCTCCATTATGATATAGTCTAGAGGGACCTTGATCTTCTGGATATAAACACAGAACCTCCTGCTACTCGCTTATCTTAAAGATACTATACCGGATAGACAAGATGATCAGGGAAATAAACATTATTGATGCCCCAGTAGGACTCATGTATGACAGAGGGTGGGAAATAAACTCTGTAGATGTTTAGGGACCTGCCACGTTGGTAAAGTTGCTAGGACTTTGTGGTTCTTTATCACATCAGAATATCCTTCTCTGAAGTGAGCAATACGTCGCTCCAACATCTGCCATCAAGGTGTCTTTAGATTTTGAAGATAACCTACATCACATCCAATACTTTCACTGGGTAATCCATAAAACTGTGCTTCTGAGGGGATATGAAGCAAGAACAACTTATTCAGCAGGTCTATCCTGCTGTGGGCCAAATCTGGCCATTGTCTATTTTTGTATGGTCTGTGAGCTAAGACTAGTTTTTATATTATTAAATAGTTGGAAAATAAGAAAATAAGAATACTATTTCACAACACATAAAAATAACATGAAATTCAAATTTCCATGCCCATAAAGCAACTTGGAATATAGCTCCTCTTATTCCTGTTATAGTTTATGGATGTTTTCATGCTACAACAACAAAGATGGATAGTTGTGACAGAGTTTGTATGGCTCATAAAGCCTAACATGTTTATTGTCTCTCCCTGTATAGGAAACTTGACAGTCCCTGCAGCAGAAAAACTAGGAACTTGCTATGGAGCCTCTGCGGCTCAGACTCACAGTTTCATACTCAGGCCGTGATCTCTTTCCAGGGAGAAAAGCTTTTGTGGGTTCAACATGACCAATGTCTCCGCACCCAGGTTGATCTAGATATTGTTACTGTCAAATCCCCCACCGGTCAGTGTCAGAAACCCTTTGAAAGGCTGCTCCTGGTGTTTCTAAACTCCAAATTCCAATGAAAAGTGTGATCTAGAATGCCCTGGATGACTTGGCCATTTTCTAATCCACTGACTCATAAACGTGGAAGTATATTTTAATATACCACGGAATCCTGGAGATAAAGTGCGTAAGAATAAAACAAAGGTGGATAAGAAACAGGTACACTGCACAAACGGGGGCCTCAGACACCCACAGTAACTGTTCCTTGTGCTTTACCGACTCCTCCATGTGACAACTCAGATTTCAGGGGGAGCCCTATACGATTACCTTATGTGGGTGGGGAAAGCATCTACCTGCACAATGTTACACCACCTGGAAGTGGACAGCCCATGTATTATAGCCCCAGGAAGGAAGGCCTGAAATGTGCAATAAAGATAATGCTTCCCAGTGGACAGAACTTGGGGAAGTACATCTGTTTGTTGTCTTCATATGGTGGCGAGACTAAGAAAAATGCCTATGCTAGCAAATGGGGTAGATGGCTAGTCAAGATTTTGAAAAGAACAGATTTGATAGACAGGTGATAAGTCTGGGTGAGGGGTAATTCAATGGACTTCTTGGTATAAGCACAAATGCAGATTGTTGTAGTCACTGTAAATGAGCATCAGAGAAGATTCATTTC
>NW_006283760.1:734744-744477 GCF_000327345.1 Myotis davidii | reverse complement strand
AAAATAGTATTTCCCAAAAGAATAGCCATCCACCTGGTAGCAGGCTAATTACATTGACCCTTTTCATCATATCTATTATAGCTATTCCACATACTCTATCTATCTATCTATCTATCTATCTATCTATCTATCTATCTATCTATCTATCTATCCATCCATCTGTCTATCTACCATATATCATCTATCCATCTATCTATCATCTATTTTTTTAATATGCCTTCCTGGCTATAATACTTCTGCCAGGAATGTTATTCAGGGACATTCAGGTATCCATTCCCATGACATGCCACATAATATCACCACCAATCAAAGTGTACACCTTTGTATGACAAAGAAGTAAAGCAATGAACTGGCATCCATAGAATTTACTTAGCATATGCTCATGATTTAAATGTAGTTGGGTTTATAGAATGGTGGAGAAGCCTACTAACATTTTAGTTACAGCCCTGACTAGAAGGCAGGTCATTCTAAGATCATAGCACTCTCCATCCTACAGTGTATGCCATGGATCAGAAGCCACTATATGATGCTATTCTGACTACAGCTAGAATACACAGAATAGAGAAACTAAGGGGTTGGGGTCGGAGCATTTTCTTCTCACTATTTCACAAAACAAAAACCACTGGAAGAGTTTTGGCTTCCTGTTTCCATGACCTTGATTTTTAGTGGCTTTAGAAATCTTAATGTTCAAGGCAAACATATATCAATGGGACACAGGCACCGTTCTTTAACTAAGAGGCTGAAATCGCTCTCTGGGATCCATATGTCACGCAGAGAGAGGGTCACTCTCCTGGCAAAGTGATCCATCTGCATTACCAAGGACAGAGTGGACAGCTGCTCACCAACAGGACAAGGATGGTGATGTCCAGAACTGAAGCGTTTACTAGCTTTTAATACCTTTTAGTACCCCTTTACCCAATAATAGTTGATAGGACACGAAGACAGGCACATAAACGATTCAGATCCCAGGAAAAAAGATGTAAGTCACCCCACTTGGTAAAGAATCCTGTCCATTTTAGGTAATTGCAGACCGCAAAAGGAACATGACATGGATGCTGAAAAATGGAAATTACAGAAATGAGACTGTCAAGCCAGGTTTTATATTCATCATTTCTCTCTGTCCCCTTACATTAAGAAATTGTGGTGGTTAACGTTTTGTATTTTAGGTAGAAATTTATATAATGTGCTGTCTTCACATGATTAAATGAGAACTTACGATATTTTGTTTAGTTATGTAACAGGGAAGGACTATGCTATATTACTTATATTAATCTTAGTAGAGGTTGAACCCAGCATGTTCCTCTAACTTGATTCTTTTCCTCTCTTAAAACTAACGCTTGCGTGTGAGAAGTCTTTAGTATGCTATTAAGATCTGTAGTTTTGGTAACTCTGTGAATCTAAGTGGCCTGTCCTCAGGATCACAGGAATTCTGACAAAGAACAGGTGACCAGCTCAAGGATGCTAACCTTAAAGATACATATCAAAACCCCTGGGAAAACATCCTGCACGTCCTCCCCAAATTAGGGAGCAGGATGTATGCCTTAGGACAAAGGCCCAATTAGTCATGCCTGCATAAGTCACTAACAACCTTATGAGCTTAGTCCAGGAACCTGCTGCTCCAGATCCTGCCTGGGCCAGGGGCAGCCTGACCACAGGAACTGGCTACACCAACATCCTTATGGAAGCTGACCAGAACCCAACCCCTGAGCCTGATGCCTTTGCTCTGTTCTCCCTCCTCCTCCCAACAAGAACCTCTGCCTGCTCTGAGATGTTAAGATGGTTTTTGAAGACAGGAGTCTGCCATCTTCTTGGGTCACCAGCACTTGAATAAAATGCGTCTCTTCTCAAAAGCACCTGTCCCCCGCGTTTGGCTTTCCTTGCGACAAGCGGCCCAGCCTGCGCTTGGTTACAGTTACACAAATTTGTCCTCAAGAAAAAGAACATGAGTAGATATTGAGAAGCAAAAGGGGTGGACTGTGCTGGATATTTCTGTTTGCTTCTCCAGATCTCCTCTTCACCCTTTCCCACTTTTTTTCCCATTTAATTGGATGTTAGCTTTATAGACTATCTCAATGAGTTTCTTCTCCATAGGATTTTTGGAAAGAGAGGAAGGAGGAGGAGGAGGAGGAGGAAGGAGGAAGAGGAGGAGGAAGAAGAGGAGGAGGAGGAAGGAGGAGGAGAGAGGAGAAGACTGAGATTTGGATATATAATCCTCCAACTCCTGCCAAGTCTATTAAATAACCCAGCTCCGTTCTGGGAGCTCCCTCTTACAACCGTCTTTACATTTTCCAGGTCCTAGTAAGAGCTCCATCCTCTTGCCCCTTCACATCTATGAGTCTGAACAGCTCTTAGCAGCCCTGACATACTTCACCCAACCTTTCTGGCTTCCTGCACTGCCTACATTTCTTAACTAGTCATGTGATCAATAATTATTAAAATTTCTTTTTTTTCTTTTTTTATTATTATTATTTTATTATTTATTACAAAGGGTATTACATATGTGTCCATTTTTTCCCCCTGCCCAAGACAGTCCCCTAGCCTCCCCTATCCCCCAGTGTCTTATGTCCATTGGTTATGCTTATATGCATGCATACAAGTCCTTTGGTTGATCTCTTACCCCGCTACCTCCCGCCCCCGAACCCTCCCCGGCCTTCCCGCTGCAGTTTGACACTCTGTTTGAGGCAGCTCTGCCTCTGTATCTATTATTGTTCAAAAGTTTATAATGGTCTCAATTATCCATGAATGAGTGAGATCATGTGGTATTTTTCCTTCCTTAGATATGTTTAAAATGCATCCTTTGAGAGATTCAAAGCTGTTTCTGTGGAAAACCTGAATGATACAAAGTATTAAATGTCAGATATTATATTTTTTCTACCTCTTAAGTCCAAAATATTAAAAGTTCCAAGTAAAGTAGATGTCATTTTCTTAGAAAATGTCACCAATACCATATTTCCTTATGGAAATTCAGCCTCCGTTTTGATGAGAGGGTAATATGAGAATAAGTGGATTTGCTTCACCTTTTTGTGCATGCTTTAGAAGCATGACCTTTAGAAGCAGGCACTGGAATATAAATGCAAACCAACTTTAAACACTTTTGACAAGCCTAGTGCATTCAAAGCCCTTGTTGCTATGAAAAAATAAGTCTATTAAGTAATTTCTATTTAATAGGTGTTAATAATTACAGTTTCCTCCGTATGGTTTTGTTTGTCATCATGTTACATAGTTTTATTATAGCTGTGAAGAATTTTAAACACGTTACTCAAATGATGAAATTCTGTACAGATGAGAAAATCCCTATGATATTGCAAAATAAAAATAATTTAAGTTTAATTACAGATTTGGATCTCCCTCCTCACTTATTCTCAGTAAAAATGACTAAATGATAAAGAAACACAGTCAATTAATATAACCAATAACTGGCAAAAAATGCTGCACATCATAGAAATGTGTGCCAATGTCTTAATCATTACAACATGGTAGCAATATAAATTTACAATTGTGTTAAATCATTTCTGTGTTTCTTTATTGCTTTGTTTTGTTCTTATATCTTTAGCAATGTTAGTAACTATTTTGTAACTTGGAGTCTATATCTACATAACACGTGGTACTATGTGGTTTCAAGTACTGCAGAGTTTGCCCACAAATATCATAAAGTCACTGTTGCTTAACCTATATAGCTTCAGCATGGTTTTATACACATATGTTTATTTTGATTTGAAAATACCAATTGATCAGCACATATGATGTGTTTTCTAAAAACACTATAAAAGTGATATCTTTATAAAAGAATTAACACAATGATTAGCAATCATCGTTCAAATTATTCTCTTTCAAATGTTTTGGAGATGAGGTAGTTAGGTAGTATTCAAGGGTGTTCTGGCATCTGCAAGTAGCAATTATGGGTGGATTTACCTCTACAAAATAGAAAAATAGAGCTAGACGAATCTTCCAAAGTATTTATGAAAAAAGATGAAGGCAAAAGAGATATTAAAGCTCAATGAATTAATCAAATATGGGAAATCTAATCAACATACTACTTTCAGAGAAAGGAATGTTATTATAAAGTTTTCTTATATAAAATAATTAAAATTTTGTGTGGGATGACTGCTCCACTCCCAATAACTAGATTAGATTGTCTTAACCTCCCGATATCCCATTTACTTTTTTAAAAGGAAAAATCCTTACCTGAAAATATGTTTCCACTGTTTTAGAGAGTATAAGGAAGGGAAGGAGGGGGGGGGATATGAAACTTCTATCAGTTGCCTTCCAGAAGCACCCTACCTTACCCAGGATTGAACAGGCAACCTAGGTATGTGCCCAAACCAGGAATTGAACCCATAACGTCTCTGGTGCACAGGACGATGCTCCAACCAACTGAGCCACCTGCCAAGGTCCATTTAACACCCCAAGCACCTGAAGTCACAGAAGGTAGTAAGAGAGCCTACTTCATGATAGTCCATTTTCCTTCTGAGTTCCAGCTCGCTTTCTGCTAAATTGGTTGTTTACAGATCATCTTATGAGTTATAAATTGCCACATATTTAACAGATAGAAATACTGAATTTTAAGTTAAACTAAAATTTCAGATAAAAGTGATTTTTTTAGCATAAATATGTCCATTCAATATTTGGGATATTCTTATAAAAAATCTTATTTGTTGTTTATTTCAGTATTTATTTGCCACATTTAACTGTGTGTTCTGTATTTTATCTGACAACCCTAATTATTGCATTCTAGATTACTCTTTGATAGAATTCAGCTCCTCTGTATTATTATTCTCCTGTGTCATCTCCCCACTGCAATACGATTCATTTCATGTAAAATAGTTTTGGTGAAGTATTGGGAGAGAGAAAAAACATGAACAGTAGGAGATGTTTTTAAACACAATTTATTTTTCCTCCTTACATAAAAGCAAAGTTCACTGCTCTTTGTCTTCAAAGCATTCATTTTTAATTGGTATTGATGGACTTTGATTACAAGGAAACAGGGAGAGATTCTTGAGTGTAACTTTGAGTAAATGTAAAATGTATCCTGGTTTCCTCATATACAGAATGAAAAGATTAATCACATGAATAAGTAGATTTCTATCTACCTATTGAACTCAAAATTCTTTTCAGGTACTGTAATTTTATAATTCCATATACTGATTGTGAGAGAAAAGAATTTTCCTTGCCATTAAACAAGAAAGCAGAAGAGATAAGAAAACAAAGAGTGATAGGTTTAGAAAAATTAGTCTTAAAAATGCTACATTACCTCAGGCCTGAATTTTTTTGCATTATTTCCTTCATCTAGTCTTTCTACTTCTTTGGACCAGTGTAATAAGTGTAGACCTTATAATCAGGAAGACTGACTCATCATTTTATTACGTTTATAAATTTTTGCAATTTTTAACTTTTCTGAACCCTAATTAATTTTAGAGCCTAAAGTTTTCTTCAGGAATTTGCTCAAATAATGGTTTGCCTCTCACCATTCTGTATGAAAAAGCAAAACAAACATATACTTTATTTTTCTTTATAGTACTTACCATCATATCTCACATCATATAATCATTAATAATGTTAATTTGTTTTTATTTTGGTTTTTATTGCCTAATCCTATGGCAGAAGGTAGCCACCACAATCATCGGGATTTTGCCTGTCTATTTCTTTGCTTTATGTCCAGCTGTTCAATTTCTAGCACATAAAAGGACATAATAGGCATTTGTTGATTGGAAAGTAAGCTTTACTTATTTTCATATATACATTAGTGGCTAAACCACATTCCAGAAAGCTTTCCTGAAGCTTTGCTGCATATGAAGAATTTGGATAGTGTCTGGCGTGTGGTGTGCAGAGAACAAATGATTAATATTATTGTTACTAACATAGTGCACAGTCTTTGACATGTGGTAGTAAATCAAAGGATTTTAATACTCTTTCTTTTTGTTCTCAATTTTTTAGATTTATTTCCCTTGTTGAATCCCTAGCTAGCTTCTCTCACTTACCCTGAAAAAAAAAAATCAAGAGAATGTAGGAAAACACAAAGAACAATGAAAATCCTACATTTATAAAACATTAATAAAAATGTGTGTTGTTTGAATTGTATGTGTAATTAAATTAAAATGTTTGGCAACCAAAGCACAACAGGTAAGAGAAAGTTTATGATTCACATTATTTAAAAATTTTAGCGTTGTGGGGGTGATTGGGGAAGTACTAATTTATGTTACATTTTACTATGTCAGAGACTACTCACGTTGTAGTTTCTTGAATAATCAAAGAGCTTACAACTAACAATGTCATAAAGAAGAAAAATTTAAAATAACTCAATCAGTCCAAAAGTGAGCAAGAAAGAAGAGAAAACAATTGTAGCGCAATAGATATACATAAATCCAAACATATAAACAATTCCAGTAATTTCAAGGCAAATAAATAATCAAATAAAATACGGATAAAAAATATAATCTAAATATAGTCTTCATTAAAAAGACACACCTGAAATTAAAAAGCACAGAAAAGTGTATGATAAACGTTTGGGAGCCCTGGCTGGTGTGACTCAGTTGGTTGGTGCATCCTCACTGAAAGGTTGTAAGTTTGATTCCTGATCTGTGAATGTTCAGGAGGCAAGTCATCTATGTTTCTCTCTCACATCGATGTTCCTCTCTTTCTCTCCCTCCCTTCCTCTCTTTAAAATTAGTAATAATAAATGTATCCATAGGTGACAATTATAAAAATAAATGAATGTATGGGAAATATACCAAAACAAAACAAAAATCAACAACTACGTTGATATAGCTATGCTAACATCAAATACAACTTTTAAAGCAAGAATAATTATTGGCACTAAGGAGAGATTCTTCAACCTGACAATCTGGTCGGTCCATCAGGAAGTCACCAATCCTCATAATATAGGTTCGTACTATGTAAAGCAAAAACAGATGGAAATTAAAAAGTAATAGGCACTATCACACATATACTGGAAGACTTTCTACATATTTCTTGGGGAAATAGTGCAGGACAAAAACAGTAAAGATACAGAATATGAGAAAAGATTGTGTTTTAAAAATTGAACCTCATTGACATAGAATATACCGAAAACAACTGAAGAACACATATTCTTTCTATTATGCCTGGGCATCTTCCAAAATTGATTACAGACAGAGCAATAAGGCATGTATTAACAAATTTAAAAGGTCTGATATAATTCAGAATACATTTTTGGTGACAGTGGAACTATGCCAGCATCCCATCACAGAAAGAGAACTGGAATATCTTCAAATGTCTACAAATTAGCAAGCCATTCTAAATAATGTAGGTCTAAAAGAAATTACAAAAAATAAAAATTGTAAATATTTTGACCTGTATGGTAATGAAAATGAGACTTGGTGACCTTTCTGGATGCAATGAAGATGTAATTTGAGAGAGAAAAAAGTAAGATGTCAGTGAACATGTCAGAAACCATCGAAGCAGCTACCTCTAAAAGAAATAAAAGGGCTTTCAGCAATCCCATGTTCCTGCCAAAGCCTAGAAAAGACAGAGAAGGTGTAAAGTGCGTGTGCGCATATATGTGCGTGTGTGTGTCTTTTGCTTTGTATTAGAGAGCTGATGAAGCATCCTAGATTTACGGGAATGACATTTCCAAGAAGGTGAAATCTTGGAGAGTTATGGCAACAGCCAGCAGTCCCCCCACCCGCCCTCCTTTGAGTGTGGCCTGTAAGTCACACTCAGTGTGAGACATAGACCCTATGAGCATGAGAAACAGCCAGCGCGAGGGAGTCTCCCAGGGATGGAATGACGAGAAGCAAACACGAATGAGAGGACGCGGGGGTCAGGTCTATGTAACGCGAGGAGAGCGCACTGTCTCACAGTCTTACCTGTGTGCTATCTGCTGAGTTCCACAGTCAGAGGCAGATCCAGGGCGACAAGAAGAAACCCTCTCCGGTCCAGGGTGGAGGCGTCCAGGCTCTGCTTCTGCCTGGAAGGGGCTTGGAAGTCATCACTCCGCCCCAACAGGTGAACACCCGAACCGGCTGGAACGCCAGCTGTCCTGGGGCCACAGGGGAGGAAGGACACCGGGCAAATCCCTGTCCCCACAACGGAAGACGGGCAGAGAGAGAGGCCCGGCTTCCCTGGAGACCAGGCCTGGACCTGGAGGCAGGTGGAACCCTGAACTGGAACTGACAAAGCGCTGGGGACACCATGCGGGCGATGTGAGAGCTAGAAGCTCAGGGGACCCTGTCATAGGAGGCCCTGCCACTCTGTACCGCCAGACTTCCCTCCAGGATGGAGCCTGTCCCCCCAGGAAATACAGAGAAACATCCCTGTGGGCCCAGGGAGGGAGCCAGGAATGAAACCGTGTTCCAATACACAGGAGCTCTCTTCTTAACAAGGCCCCCATCGGGGACAACTAGTTAGCCCGAGCCTAACCTGCTGAGGGCCCACCCCTGCCCACGTTGGCCATGTCTCCTACCTCATCAGGGAGAGAAACGAACCCTGAGAAACCTTGACATGCTCACGGAGGCACACGCTCACGGAAAGACTGTGACCTGCTTACGGGGTGTGGGACGCCTCCCCTCCCCTCCTCCCCCACCCCGCGCCCCATCACTGAAGGCCTGTTTGCAGCAGGTCTCTTCCCTGGCACATCAGGCCTGGCTCTCAGGAGAAAAGACAAGTCTGCCAAAGGCAAGACAACAGCAACAGCACCCAGCCGGAGAGACAGCAGGCATGGGAGCCAGACGCCAGGGGCTGCTGGAGTGATCAGACTGGAAACGGAAACAACCACAGTCATAGCTGAGGGCCCCGTGAGGACGCGGACGGCATGCGGGGACAGATGGGCAGGACACGCAGAGAGGGAGAGCCAGGAAAGAACCGGAAAGAAGCGCCTGTGAGAAAGCCAAACGCACCTCACAGACATGAGGAACGGCTCTGACGGGCTTGTCGGTGGAGCGAAGGTGGCTGAGCCAACAGAGAGGAGTTTCCAGCAGCCGCGGAGCTGTGGGAAGTGGAGGGGTCCGTGGGAAAGAGGACGCTCTGAAAGACCGAGGAGCCGAGGCGGCACCTCTCAGAGGCTCCTGATGACCTTGAGCCAGACCAGAGCCAGGTGTCACCAAAGCTACCACCGAGACAGCCCCGTCAGTGCCTAACTGGACTGGGATGATCAGCTTGCACCCTATCTGCCTGCACAGAGAGAGTAAACCTCTTGGGGAAAGATAACTGAAAAAAAAAAAAGCTTTTAAAATAATGTCTAGTATTCATTCAAAACATTTCAGGAAAAAATAAACAGACAGTAAAAATAAAACACAGGGTGAAGCAGATTTGGGAGATGTCAGATAAAGATTTCAAATAGAAAAGGAGGGACACATGGGGAAAGAGATAAAATGTGAAGTCCACAAGTTATATGAAATAAAACTTGAAATATAAAATTGAAAATATAATAACCATTTTGGAAGAGTTTTTGATCTACAATATATGCAATAGAAAATATACAGAATAAAATACAGAAAGAACATAACAAAAGGAATGCGTGTGCTTGTGTGTGTGTGTGAAACATCTAACATTTTTAACAGGGTTCTTAGAAGGAGAAGGTTGGGCAGAGCAATTTTTCAAGATATAATTGATTAAAAATTGATTAAAAATTTCAACCCTTAGATCTAACAAGCTCTGCAATCTTCACCATAAATGAGTAAGAGAAACTCTTGCTCTGGCCCAGGGGCCCACTGGTTGGACCATCATCCAGACGTGCCAAGGCTGCAGGCTCCATCCC
>NW_006283760.1:712658-734590 GCF_000327345.1 Myotis davidii | reverse complement strand
CCCGCCCTCTCTCTAAAATCAGTGAATAAAACTTTAGAAAGGAAAGGAAATCATAACTAGGCCTATCCTAGTCCAGCTGCTGAGAACCAAAGACTAAGAAAAAATATCTTGAAAGCAACCAGGGACAAAAGATAAATTAACCTTAAAATAGCAACTTATAAGACCATTATTTGACTATTACACAAAAATTATCGCAATCAGAGGGCAATATAATACAATCATTAAAATCTTAAATGAAAATGACTGTCAAACTATAATTCTATTCCCAGAAAAAAGTGAAGGCAAAGGAAAGTTTTAGGCAAATATACCGTATATATTGCTAGTATCTGTGACAAGCAGAATTACACTTAAACTTACTAAAGGGAATTCTCCGGCAGAAAAAAAACACTTCAGTGAGGAAGAGAGAAATGCAAGAAGGGATGATAAGCAAAAAGTAAATTTGCCAAAATGAAAATAAGACTAAACAAAACCCACCTGATTGTTCTGTATCTATCAAAGAAATTGAATTTTGTTTTTTAAAACATTCTTATAAAACATCATTGGCCCCATATAGTTTTAGTGGTCATTTACTCAAGTATTTAAGATAAATATGATAGCAATATTTTAAAAATTATTTCAGAGAATGGAAAAATGTAGCCCACTTTCCACCTCATTTTATGTAGTCAGCATAATTTTTAAACCAAAATCTGATGAGGGCATTGAAAGATATAAAAGTAGAGGCCAAACACTCTCATGAACATAAATGCAAAATCCTAAATAAAATATAAGTACATAGAATCCAGTAATATATAAAACATTATTATATACTATAATTTATTTGCATGTCTTACATAAAAAAATTGGAGGTTGTTGAAAATCAGCCAACATAATTAACAACAGTAACATAAATATTGGTGAAAAATATGATAATCTCAATAGATATAAGAAAATATTTGATAAAATATCATGCCATTTATATTTAAAAATAAACTGAGCTACAAGAATTATAAGCAACTTTCTTAACCTGATTACTATAGTCACAAAAATTAACAAAAACATAATTTCTAGTGAAATTTTGAAGAATCTCCCTTAACAACTGGGTGAAACAGGCACAGATGCCTATTCGTACCACAGTTATTCATCACGCCACTGGAGGCCGTATTCTGGGAAATACAACCAGAGAATGACCTAAGGCATAGGGACTGAAAGGCAAGAGTAAAACTGCCATTATTCACACATGACAGGATCATGTTCTTAGAAAATAGAGAATAACATACAAACTATAAGAATTTATTCATAAATTTAGCAAATAATTTGAAAACAAGGATAACCATAAAAAAGACAAAAAAAATCAAATATAAAGTTTTAGCATTTACAATAGTGTTAAAAACCACAAATATTTAGGAATTTTTCCAATGAAAAATGTGCAAAACCTCTTTATACAAATCCAAAAATTTTTACTAGATAAATTTTAGAATAACTAAATAAATGAAAGCATGAATCACAATTATTGTTTAAAAGATTCAATGTTGTAGGCCTGGCCTATGTGGCTTCATGGTTGAGCGTCAACCTATGAACCAGGAGGTCAGGGTCCAATTCCCAGTCAGGGCACAAGCCCCGGTTGTGGGCTCGATCTCCAGTGTGGGGTGTGTCGGAGGCAGCCCATAAATGATTCTATCTTCTCACTGATGATTCTATCTCTCTCTCCCCCTCCCTTCCTCTCTGAAATAAATAAAAAAAAGTATAAAAATTAAAATAAAAGATTCAATGTTGTAAAGATGTTAATTTTCCTAAATTCATCAGTAAATTCAATATAGTCCCCAACTTAATTTTATATCCAGAACATATAAGAACTACAAATCAGTACCTGGCAAGCAACTAATAGAAAAATAGGTGAAAGATTTAGACAGGTACTTTGCAAAGGAGTATATCAGAATCAATAAACATAAGAAAAGGTGTTGGATATCATCAGTAGCAAAGAAAATGCAAAGTAAAACCTATATAAATACATTTCCATTATACTATGACTCAGTAATCTATTATCCTATGTAGATAGCCCAAGAATTGTGCATGTATGTTCACCAAAAGCCATATAGAAGATCATTCATAGCAATACTATTTGAAAAGACCCCACAATGGAAACAACCCTAATTCTATCACTAGTAGAGTGAATAATGATGCTGTGTATTCCCTTAACAGAAGACCGGGAATCCGTGACAGTGAGTAAACTACTACCCAGGTCAATCTAAAAATATAATAGAAGTTGATCACAAAAAATGAGCACTACACAATTCCATGTGTATGATGTTGAAAACTAGCAAAACTAAATGTGATAAAAGTCAGGATGATAGGGACTTGAGGGGAGATAGTGACTCTAAGAGGGATACTGGAGGATATCTGATAAGGTGCTATTTCATGAGTCTCCTCAGTCATGAAAAGTAATTGATCTGTATGCTGGTTTTTAATTTTTCTATATGCGTATGTAATTGATATATGTTACATATTATACTGTAATAAAAGTTTATTTCTAAAAGATACGACAAACCTCTTCAGTCATTGTTTCACTTCTTTTACTATCCAAATGATAATATTTCAGATATTAGTGAAGAATTCAGAGTATTGCTGTGTTTTCCTAATGCTTTCTACTCCACTACTTATTATTGAAAGCTCACAGGCTATTTCCATAGCTCCTTAACTCAGCCCTCCTTCTGAAAGGAGGGTCTCATAACCATTTTCTGCTCTTAAACCACACACAGCACAGCTGACATCTACTGCTCCAATCCTGATCCGTCAGTGGTTCTCAACCTTCCTAATGCCGCAACCCTTTAATAGAGTTCCTCATGTTGTGGTGACGCCCAATTTCACTGTTACAAATTGAACATAATTAAAGCATAGTGATTAATCACAAAAATATGTAATTATATATGTGTTTTCCAATGGTCTTAGGCCACCCCTGTGAAAGGGTTGTTTGACCCCCAAAGGGTCGCGACCCACAGGTTGAGAACCACTGTGATCGGCAGTGGAAAAGACTGCTGTGACTGTTCCTCTGTTAATAAATTCTGAAAAGACTACTGCCACTCTCTTGAAGTTCCTACCACCAGTGTATTGTAGCATCTGAGATGGCTGCAACCTGCTAGCACTATGGGGACACTCCATCGTAATTATTTGTAAAAGTGGATTTTCTAGTGTGTCCGCTAGCCCATAATGAGGAGGAAGCATTCTCACAGACGCTTTGCCATCCAATTCAACATTTTATTTTTCCCCATTTAAGAAAGATAGAAGCATAACTGCCCCCGAGGAGTTGTTATGGCCTCTGCTTTTGGAAATGGCCCATTTCTTTGTCCGTAGATATGAGAATGTGTCTAATTCCTTTGTGAGATTTTACCAACTTTGTGAAAAGTTTACAAGTGAGTGAGTAAAGTTTCTATCGTTCCCCCTCAAAATATAATGTCACCGTCCTCTAACCTATGTGGTGTGATACCAAACTGATATTCAGGTTCTATCTTACAAAGTAAAAACCCACAGAGGTATGCAAAGATTGTGAAATGTGACTACGAATTCTAATAATCATTTGGAGTTTCCCATAGGAAGAGAAAGAAATTAGAGAAAATTAGATTTTGCTGAGCTAATGAGGCGCACAGGACAGGGTTAGTTTTGCTTCCACTTTTTCATCGAAGCAAGCAATGTGAGATTGCAGCTAATTTTGCAATCACTTTCATCTATTTAAGTCATAAATCAGATAAATGTAAAAGTTCGACTAAAAAATCCTATAAGTTAAAGGGGATGCATAGGAGGATCTAGCATTTACTTGGTGCCTATTGTCAATATATATTCCACCCTCACAAGAATCTGTGATTCTGACAGATGAGTAAACTAGATTTGGTTATTTAAACATCACAACTCCCGGCCTTCACAAAGCTAGTACATTACAGAGCCAAGAGTCCAAGGTCCATTCTCATCATCCTAAACCGCTGCTACTCTCCAATGGTAGACTTAGTCAACTTTAACAAATAATCAGTTGATCTTTATTGCTACGTGTATTGCCTACTGTTGTGCATACTTAAACTCTAGTTTTTAGTATAAATCATTTTAATTTGTGCCAAACCTTATTCGATTTGTGACCACATGGCAACACTGTTTTTGAAAACGTGTGAAGTATTTTCAATTTATATTACGGGCTTTGGATTCTATAAATAGCTCAACATATTTAAAAAATTAATTTCCACCCACACATCTGTACCGCACTTAGAAAAGTATTTATGATAATGTTCACATTTTTCTAGGTGAATTGCTGAACAAGAAGGAAGAAACACTCTGAAATGAACAAAGCATAAGACCATGAACTGTACGGCTATCTTACACAATGCAGTCCATAACTTACAGGGACAGATAATGTAGGTAGTGATTAACATCATGGATTTTGCGTCAAGATAACCTGGGGATTACCATATTTCATGAAACTTGAGACATTATTGACTGAGAACTAACATTACTTTATAGTGAAGGAAAAACTACTACCCAATAACGTTAACACACCTTTGACGGTAGGGTGCATCCTGACTTCAGAATTGCTATATATTAAAGAAAAATGGAAAAGAGAATTCATGTAGAATTGATGATACAAGGAAGCAATATTATACAAACTATAAACATGTTACTGGCAGCAACAAGATAAAAATTTATTCCTCATGAATGTGCATAAGGGTGTTTCTCATTTTGGCTGCCACCTTCTGAGAACCGATTCAGAGATCCAAATCCTCTCTACTGGGCATCGGGTCCATCCTTAATACATGACCCCCACGGTCTCTATGCTTATCTGCATCGTGATGGTGGGAGGGGAGAGAACCTGGGGTCTTATGCCTAAGGACAGCATCTGAAACAGGGTTGGGAATGAAATGTGTCACTGGTTCTCCCATGTAACTGTTAGAACTCGGTCGCCTTGCCACAAAGCAAGCTAACTGCATCAAGTCCTGTGTCCACAAAGAAAAGGAATCAGGTTTGGTGCAGTTGAACTACGCCGCAACCTACCAAGTTGGACTCAGTTTTGTCACCCGTGTCTACGATTCTCTCCACTCACAGACACATGCAAGGCTATTTTCCAGGTCCGTTTTGGTTGGAAGGATCACTGAGTGGACACGCCAAGGGCAGCAGCCCTAAAGGACAGTGAGAGTCACAGTGGATTTTCTGCTCGGTATTTATTGCCATTTTATTGTTTGTATTTTTTTAAATCTTTTTTCCTTCATCTTAAAGAAGACCCTTTAACATTTCATGCAATACTGATGTAGTGGTGATGAACTCTAGTTTTTTCTTGGATGAGCAGCTCTTTATATGTCCTCCAATTCTAAACGATAGCTTTACACATTTTTGTTTTTCCTTCCAAGGGCTACTTGCCAACTATATTATACTCTCCAAGTTGAATCTCATTTTGTGGTTGCCCTTTAATCACCGAAGGTCCCGTTTTATCATTTCTGTACTAATTGGTGTTAAAACACTTGACAATTTATTGTGATTTAAGTTTCATTAGCTTGCATCTCTGTCCCCACTAGATGATTAATAGAGATGTTAAATAAGATTACAACCTAATAACAATGCCCTCTCTACCCTGCCTGTATCTCTCCTCAACGAGGTAGCAAAATGAATTCTTGATGGATGGAAAACATGGTTGCAGTCTGTGTCTATGCATGTGAAAAAATGTGTTCTCTCTGATAATTTGGAGATTATTGGTCTCCCTTCAGCCTACTATGTACATATAAGTTTAAAGTAAAATTATTTTATTTAATTGCTATAAATGCTAGTATTTTACAAAAGTCAAATAGCTATGTTTAAAAATTCAGCTATTTAAATGAACCTTATCTCTAAAAAGAGGAATTTTACTCACACACACACAAGGTAGGATGTAGATTTTTAAAACTAATTACAATGTTTAATTTACACTTTTAAATTTTTTGAAGACATCTTACAGAGGATTTGTTCCAAAAAGTGGGCTTCAGTTAACCTCATCTCAGACTGACAATTCTTCACCATTTTTAAAAGCAGCATTAGGATAAAATTTATAAATTATAAAAGTCACTCTTTTATAATGTACCATTCATTGTTTTTTTTTTACATATTTACTGTTGTGCAACCATCATCACTCACTCTCTTTAGCTGCATCTCATACATTTTCCTATATTGTTGTTGAAACATTTTTATACACTACTTGACTGTATTGTTAATCATAGCTTATAGATTTACTTCCTAGTTATTTAATATAGACCTTATTTTGTCAACATGATTGCAAGTTCATTCTTGGCTGGACATATATGCTAATAATAGGACATTTAATTCACATTTGTGAATGTAGCAACAAGGTAAAAATAGATATGAAATTTCAAAATGAGCATGAGGCAGATCATTTTAAGCTGACTTTATACAGAAAATAACTAAAATTTATTTGTGCAAATCAGAGTTTCACACACATATATGGTCCGTAGGCCCTGGCGGGTGAGGCCTTTGTCTATGGCTCTGTGCTTCTGGGAGGTACATTGAACTAGATTGAATAATGCCCACCAAAATTCATGTCTGCCCTGAACCTCAGAATTTGACTTCTATGTAGGTTCTTTGCCAACATAATCATGGTAAATTGAGGTCATACTAGATAAGGTGGCCCCTGAATCCATTATGACTGGTGTCCTTCTGGGGAATTTGGACACGGAGACAGAGAAGAGAGGCCATCTACCAGCCAAGGAGCACCACGGATTGTTGACAACCACCATGAGGGGCAAGAAAGGATTCTAACCCTGAGCCTCCAGAGGGAGCCTGGCCTTGCTGACACCTTGATTTCAGGCATCTAGTTTCTGGAGAACTAGGAGAAAATAACTTTCTGTTGTGTCTAGCCATCCAGCTTGTGGTATTTTGTTAGAGAAGCCCCAGGAAACGAATATACGGACTCAGAACATTGGAATGTCTTCCTCAAAATTTTCTAACATCCCCTCAGGAATGTAGGTACATATGGGGCCAACTGAACAGTCCAGGAAGAGTGATTCTAGTCAGGATCACAACCCCTGTGAGCATCCAGCTCGTTATCCTCATCCAGCCTCTGCCCAGCCTCCATTCCCTAAACACAGGGCTGAACATACACAGTAAGAAAGTCTGACTCGCGCCCACAGGCATCCTTCTGTTCTGGGAGGGTGGCCTGGGAAGAGGATAGCCCTCGCTGATTATCATAATACTAGAGGCCCAGTGCATGAAGTTCATGCACTGGTAGGGTCTGCCGCTGCCACCGCTGCCTCCCAAGGCCTCCTGCCACCTCGCCTGCCCTCGCCTCCCTCCTTTCCCCCGCTGGTCCCCTGGTCCAACTCCAATTGAACTCTGGGACAATTTGCATACTATGCTTTTATTATATAGGGTTTGTTTGTGTGTGAAACTGCACAAGATTGGGCTTCCAGATGGTGCTAATACATTGGTTTGGGGTTATTTTAGTCAGATGCAGGATGAGTTCAAGATTTTGCCTTGCAATGATTTATCAGTGACCCCTGGCTTTCACCATGTGAGTGGCCTCCTGTGCTGGCTGGCTCTCATCTATGTTCTGAGGTGCTGCTGAACAGCTGTGGTCTACAGCACTGAGGTCGACAGGAGGGCAGGGGCCTCTTTTCATCTGTTTATCTCCACCACAAGCACCCCCGGGAGCCACCCCAACCTCTCCACAAGCTCTTCTCCATGGTCCGGTCAGTCCCCTAACAGTGACCAGTCCTATGTCCTTCAAGAGCTTTCAAGATCATCCTCTGTAGCACCAAAGGGCCCATTCAATCATGTCGCCAAGTGATCCCTAAGGGCAATCTCAAACAAATAACCATCAGGAGCCTCAGCCGCACTCCATGGGAGAGAGCGAGACTTACATTTTGATTAGGCCCAGAGATCAAGAATTGAAAATACAATCAATAAAGAACCTCTGCTACCCTTACTGCTGCTCCCTCCCTCTGCCTTCCCAGGACTGTGAAAATGACATCTGGCAATAAAGGTAGAAATTTCATGAAAAGAGAAAATCAACAGTCTTCATATACATGCAACCACATCTTGGTGAGGAAAACAAACCCATGTTCATAGTGTTAATTATTTGCTGAATTGAGATTGTTTATAACTTAAAATGAGAGTTTGTGTGTGTGTGTGTGTGTGTGTGTGTGTGTGTGTGTGTGTGTGTTTAAAACTGAGTGTGATCAGCAATATGGAGGGACTGCCTGAGTCTCATCCTATGGCAAGAGACAGACTGCTCTTCACGAGAAGGTTTAAAGAGCACGTGGGGAAACATACTTTGGGTTACATTCTATGAGTTTTGTTCATTTAGGATACCAGTCAAAATGTCTTTTAGCAAACATATCAGAGGTTGTGTTATGGTGACATAGCATGATACAGGTCATGAAAAGTAGTGCTAAATGCAAGGAGGGAATTACATTTTTCTCTAAAGTTTCCACAGTGCATTTTCTTTCTTCCTGCTTAGATTTCACAGCCCAATAGTTTAATCTTTGCCTGAAGAATTTCTAAACAACCAAGACCTGATGTCTTTTTACTCCACCTGCCCAACAAGCATCATATTGCCTGCGTTCTCTGTCTGTACCCAGACTTCTGAGGCAACTGGAGGAAATCTCACACCTGCACCAACATTCATGGCAACTATTTATCTGTGTTCTAGCAGTGACTGCAGTTGAATTATGTTTCAGTAGGCCATGTTCCTTCTCATGCCCTACAAAAGATATTTTATCATCTTTACTTGCTTTTATTTCTTCCAAAATTTTATTTATTCTCAATAGATTCTCTAGTGCACCATTTCAAAAAGAAAATAGAATTCATTAAGAAGTAAAGTCCAATTGTAGCTGCTAACAATCCTATCTGCATCTAGCTGCTGTTTCTTTCATTAAAATGGAAGTTTCATCATCAATGTCTTATCCTAACTATTAAGGACTTCACATTATTAACTCACATTCCTCAAGAAAACTTTTCAATCTTCATATGAGTTCGTTCAAATTTCAACAACCATACCCAATGGAAAAAAGAAAAAGCAAGTTCTTTCATGTTAAAAATATGATAACAATACTTGTATATGAATACCAGAAAAAAAGAACAGAAATAAATATAAAACATACACAGACATTCATATATTGCTGGTGGGAGTATAAAATATTTCACCCTCCACTGGGAGACATTTTTGGCAATATTTGCCAAATTCACAAAAGCATATATCCTTCTAACCATAATCCTAAATCTGGGAATTACCTTACAATTTACTTGTACATATATAAATGGCATGTGCACAAGTTTATTTATTGACATATTGTCAGTGAGTTCTTATGAACAGATGGAAGTTTTCCTATGGTCTTTAAGAAAGTATCATATGTCCATATAGGCCAGAATACAAATATCATCATTTCTCCCAAAATTTCTAAAAATCAGGTCTTTTTCTTTTTTGGTCTTACTAGTATACTTGAATGGCAACTGCTGCTTAAATCCTTAAATAATGGCAACTGTTCAAAGTTCCCCTGATCTTGTCTCATTTTTTGAATTATTCATAGAAATCTGCAATAGTGCTGCTGCTAATATCTCCCAAATGATTGCACCAGCTCTTATTCAATCCTTTCTGCAAATGTGCCTTTCCTTAGCTTTTGAATATCATAGGATTTGAACAACTTGGTCTATTTCAATAGGAGCCAAATATTCCTTCTTGCAACTACTTTGCCTGAATCCTAGGATATATGTGTCTGATAATTCATTTTTTTTCTATTGCTCTTCTAGTCACTTCTAGCCCTTGCTTAACTCTGGCTGCTTCTTAGAAAACTTCCATGACTGCATGCCTCTCTCTCAGGTAACACAGGGCCTGGGAATGGAATTGATGATCTCTCTGTTCCCCAGAGGCCTCTCCATCTTAGACACTGTCACATCTGCCAAAAGCCCATCATCAACCCCCATCCAGGTCCCCGCATTTTTCATTGACGATCTTAGCTCCTGCCCCACTGCTCTTCACTGGGACTTTGTCCTGCAAGTGGGTGTTCCTCTTGGCATCTTGACATTTCAGTGTTTTGGTAAGTCTATCAATTGGAGTCTCTCTAGGAAACATGATCATCCCTATGGTTCATAAAAAAGAGATTTTAATGAAAGAACAACTTGTATAACAGAAGACAGGAAAAATGATGAAATAACTGAAAAACCAATTAAAAACAAAAGTAAAATAGAGAAAGAAAGCAAATAAGAAAGCAAGAACACAGTAACTATGAAAGAATGAAAGAGGAGAAGAGAGATTATGTAGACAGAGATTCAAGTCTAAGTTCTGCCTTTTATCACATATGGAATGTGGTCATATCACTAGTGAGACTTTGTCATTACAATCTGGTCATCAGTTGAACAATTTAATTCTTCTTTTCCACACATGATGCCTCTTCAACTTTCCTAGTAATGGGCTCTTTATATGTCTATTAAAGAGCAGAAAGGGGGTGAGTCAGATAAGCAGGTGTGCAATCCATGTTTGTAGAATAATTGACTGAATACATAAATATAGGAATGAAGAATAAGCCAAATTGACTTGCTTGTTAATTTGAATCTGTAGTTAGTTCATAGAACTGTTTCAAAGACAGGAACTCTTCAAAGAAATTGCCAGTGCTGGGCTGCTCAGCACACTGTTGCAAACCAAGATAAATGCATTCCCCAACCTATTCTTACCAGAGGTCCAGTGCACGACATTTTTGAACTGGGGGAGTGGGGAGGGGGTCCGTCAGCCTGGCCTGCGCCCTTTCGCAGTCTGGGAGCTCTCGGGGGATGTCCGACTGACAGGCCTAAGTTGCAGTGGGACATCCTTAGTTCTGCTGCGGAGGTGGGAGAGGCTCCCATCACCGCCACTGTGCTAGCCAGCCGTGAGCCAGGCTCAGGGCTTCTGGCTGAGCGCACTGACCACATGGGGGCAGCTCCTGCATTGAGCATCTGCCCCCTGGTGGTCAATGTGTGTCATAGCGACCAGTCATTCCGCCGTTCAGTTGATTTGCGTATTAGGGTTTTATTATATAGGATAACACAGATGTCACAGGCTTCATTAATTTGTGACTATAAAATAAGGTTGTATCCTTCTTTAGTCACTAAGCTATGACAGATCAAGAACTTTTAAGCCTTTTTGCTAGAAATTATTCCTCAAAAGGCTCTAAAAACAGGACTCTCAACCACAGTTAGTTTGGTTTTCTTCTCCTTTTCCAGCTCCCACTTACCCCACCTCAGCTGCCTCAGGATCATTGCCCTGGTTCACATCCCTTCCTATAGTCTTTCACTAAAGGTCTTCTCCCTGTTTACGTTACAGCACAAATATTGGTTTCTCAGAGAATACTTGCTACACATTCTCTCTAAGGTATCTCCTCTTCACCTGTCACTTTATAGAAGATCGGAGCATTACTTTTTATAGAACTTATATTTTGAAAAAGCTGATTTTCTGTTTTCCTATTAAAAGTTTTAGGTATATAAAGATTTAAAAGTCAAAGTTTTCCTCCCCTTACTAAGTTATAAATCATGTGGACAAGAACTGTTTGTCTTATTTACTGTTACATTCCCAAGGTTGAGCATTATGTGTCTTCTTAAACAATATACAGGCTGTTTCTGTCACCAACATAACTTCAGATCATAAAATTCATTGATGGACAATATACAGGCTGTTTCTGTCACCAACATAACTTCAGATCAAAATTATAAAATTCATTGATGGTCTGTACTAACTATATCTATGTCTATGTCTATGTCTGTGTCTGTATCTATATCTGTATCTATATAGATACAGATATATCTATATCTAACATATGATATACATGTATATAAACAACATAATAAAAATGTGCATTTATTTGACACTACATGTAGGAGAAAAAACTATATTTTGAGAAGCTACAAATCAGAGGGTGTATGCTTTTTATTTGAAAAGAATATTTTAGAATACTCTTTTAAAAACATCGGCCTGTATTTCGAATGGCTAATATGGGAGCATTAGATGTATTGCCGACTTTTATTTGTTGAGTTGTTATTGCCGTAGCTTGAGCTCTCATTCAAACACATCAGTCCTTCAGAATGGAATAAAGAAACACTGTGCTTTTACCTTCAGGGATTCAAGAGTGGAAATTTAGTCTTTGAAAAGTATGTTATTTATTATAACAGAGGAAAAAGCAATTATATTTATCTTCTTATAGCCCTTGTGCTTTTAATAGGAAAGTACAACAACCTAACAGTACAACGCAAATTAGTACTTGCTGATTTGCTGACATCCAAAACACCTGTATTTTTGTATTATTTTCATTTTTTAGTTGGATGTAACATGTGTTTCCTCATGTAGTCTATCAATGACAAGTTCCAGGGAATATCTTGTCATTTGGTGGTGGTGGCAGGCGGTGGGGGTGGGGGTGAAGGGGCTGAGCTATTCACGTTGTTGTAGCTGATAAAATTTATTTTCAGCTCCAGTAATAAAGCCTACTCATGGCTCTGTCTCTGAAGAATTGGCCCCTAATACTCTGTAATCCATGAAGGACTCCCATTGAGGGTTATGAGGCTCTTAGATCCAAAATATCAATAACATATGAAAAGAGGAATGTAGGTTCACTTTATGTCTCAGATTTCAGACATGTCCCATCAGATTCATTTTTATTCTCTCCTCACAGCACTATACAACATTTTCCCTTCAGTGCTGTGGCCGATTTTCATGCCAAACTTCACCTTAAAACTTTTACTAGCGTAGAGATTTAAGAAGGGGAATAAACTGGACTAGTAAATATCGGTCTTATGGTCTATGTCCATTTCTTTTTTTATACGATTGAGACAAATGAATTTCTATGATGTCAGAATAGAGCAGAACTTCTTAGGTACTCACAAAGAAATACAAATAACCATAATCTAATAACAAATCTCTGTGATAACATTATTGAGTCATTTCAGCATGGATGTGACGCTTACTTGTTTAACATTTTGCCATTTTTTTTCTGATACCAGTCTCAAAATGTAAGGGATGGTGAGGTATCGATATTCTGGTTGTGCTGCTGTGAGCTTTCTAACCCCTGCCAGACAGATTCCCTAAGATTAAGAATCCAGGCTGCACTTGGCTCATGAGTTTGGTTGTGACTTTACTGGAACATGATCCAGTAAGAAGGACAGAGGCAACTTTTATTCTAGACAGTTAAGGCAGTAGCATAGTCAGTGAAGCAATTCGATTAGAGTATTAAATTGCTGGTTTGAACTAAACCACCAAGTTTCATTCCAGCTCTGATAGCAGATGGGCCTGTAAATATTACACACAACCCCCGGCACTGAATGAAACACTCTAACAGTAAATGCCCCTGGAGAGTTGTACAGGAAACGTATCAGTAGTTTGGTGTTACTTCAGGCTTATAAATACTTGAAACTCTCAGCAAACTTTTAATAAAAGTTTCAAATCACTATGGGCTTGGATGTATGTAGTAATTTTATAGTTATTTTTTCTCCTAGATAAGTACTTATGGGAGTTTTGCTGATTAGCGGGTAAACTCTAAATCTGAGGAAAAGTCTAAAAAAAAATGCTAAGACATGAAGGGTTTTTTTTTTTTTTTTTGTAGCACAAGGTAAAATGTTCTTATTCAGAAGAATAGAAAAGCTCTTGAACAGCTTACAGTAAAAATGGTTTTACTCAGTGCCCATTCTCATTCAACAGAAAGTCGGTGTAAACACCTACGCAACATACCAGTCAATTTCTCAAGTAGCTATATTACCCTTCTGCATAACATACATCCCAGTACTTTTGAATATAGCTGTCAATCAACCTTGGTTAAATCCCTGCTAACAAAAGGTTTACATTTTTCTAATTTTCATTATACATATATGAAAATCATTGGATCCATATTTAATGGGCAAAAGTCATTTGAAGGACTAGAAAATTCCTTAATTCAAGTTAAACAAGTTCACCAAAAAATTTAAAAGTAAAATGAGCTAATAAGTTTGGGCACTGATTTGCATACAATTATTACTGACACTTACTGTGGGTTTGACTCTGTGAACATCTTGTCATGAGAGAACGGGGCTGGAAATTTTTAAGTTAAGATTTATCATGAGCTTCACCTCCTTATCTTCTTGTTGGGATAAGACTGTTCATACAATTGTAGTGCCTGAGTGTCCAGGCACCCACTGCTCTGTAACAACCACCTCTGCATTCAGAGGCATAAAGCCACAGCACTCCCACTGCACCCAGAGATCCTGTGGGCCTGGGGTTTGGACATGTGCCCTGGTGATGGCATACCTCAGCTTCACAATGTCTGGGGTCTCGGCCTGAACATCTCAGCTACTGGGGGGCTGACTCAAAGGGCCAGGAACTGGAATCACCCAGAGGCTCCTTTACTGGCGTGTTGGCCAGGTGACTCAAAGGTTGAGCTCAGGAGAGACTGCTGACCTGAGTTCCTACCCGCGTCTGTTCCATGTGGTTGGGCTTCCTCTAAGTATGCGGCCTGAGAAGAGGTGAACTTCCTACATCAGGTCCTTGTGCCCCAAGAACAAGTATTCAACCAAACAAGTCCCAAGACACATGACTTTCTGACTTAGCCTTGAAAATCTCACAGAGTGACTCCTATCATATTTTTTGGTCAAAACAATTACAAGCTCACCCAGATATAAGGGGATGGGGTCTCACTTCACAGTATATCCATATTTCAAAAGTAACACCTTCTGGCATCTAAGAAATCATGCTTGCCCTAACTGGTTTGGCTCAGTGGATAGAGCGTCGGCCTGCGGACTGAAAGGTCCCAGGTTCGATTCTGGTCAAGGGCATGTACCGTGGTTGCAGACACATCCCCAGTAGGGGGTGTGCAGGAGGCAGCTGATCGATGTTTTTCTCTCATCAATGATTCTCACTTTCTATCCTTCTCCCTTCCTCTCTGTAAAAGAAAATCAATAAAATATACTAAAAAAAAAAAGAAATTATGCTTTTCTTTAGTCCCATAGTCTATTCATTGATCCCATATGTATATATAAAATTTAACTGAAGTTCACTATACACATACATTTAAAGTTAATGAAAGGTTTTGAAATCATAATCTGTTTTCATTACTAATTTAACCGACCGGAGCAGCACATCATGGGAAGAAGTTCATTGTCATTACTGGGTCTCAGGTGGGACACTGGACTATGAAACAAGCCTCTTGGTATCTTGCCAGGGTCTTCCAGAGAGCTTTACAGACTGATGATTTGTCTTCAATTCTAGCCTTTCAAAATTTAGTAGTCCCACGAAGAGTTTTATAGGTAATAAAATCTCTCAGATAAGCCAATTTATAAATTTTAATGGTAACAGATAGGTAAGATCTCCAAAGGTAAAGATGTTTTATTTCATATTACTTAATATTTTTTAAAAAGAGTGGGATAATAAGCTATGCCTCATATTATGTAACTTGATTTTTAGTGCCGCCTGTGTCCCATGCCACATGTGTGAGTCACAGGCATTCATTAGAAAAAAGGGATAAAAAAGGTTAAAAAGGGGGGCGGGCAAAGTGGGCAGTAAGGTAACATTAATTGTTTTGGGTGGGAGGGGTGAGATATACTGAAAATAAAAGTAAACTGACTATGTGGAAAGAATCATGAAGGAAAGAGAAATACTTTCATGATCACCGATAGCAGAAAACGCCTCTGGCCATAGGAGGAAGGGGAACGGGCACCTACGGAAGGGAAGACAAGACTGAAGAAGCCAGAACTAAGTGTCCTCATCTGATTTGCTTCTATGAGAGCAAGTGTCATGTAAGACCCTACCTCATGCTGTGTCTTGGTGAAGGGGAATAGGATGACATTCCAAGTGCATGCTCAAGACTGTCCTGGACTAAAAAGCAACAAGTATCAGGCAAAGTCATGCTTCCACCCTTATGACTGGTGAAGCTGGGAGCTACTGCTGCGATTCTTGGTAAAATGCCTTATCACTCTGATCCACTATGAGAAACCCTGACTCCTCCCAGAGTTGGTGAACTCAGACTACAGTGTCTATAAAAACCCCCAGAAATCTTTTCAAGCACTACACACTCAATTAGGAATGTGCATACTGAGAGCAGATGACTGTCTCAATTATACTACATGTATCGCTATTTCTTCAATGAAGTCTTCCTATTCAATTCTATCCAGTGTACCCCTAAGATTGACATCATGACAAATAAATAATTTTCTAGACAATGGATGCTACATGAGTTAAGCTCATAGCCAACTAGGAACACTTGGGATCGGTGGCAGGTGTGGCGATGTCTTGCCCTCATTCTGCTTCATGAGGGGACACAGTGACCAGCTCTCAGGGAGGACAGCCTTCAGCTGTTGCTCCACTTTGAGAAGCGATGCCCTTCCCAGGATGTCTACAGCCAATGTCTGGTGGAGGCAGGGTGGAAAACCCTAGCTACCTGGGACTACGCTGCGGGGTCATTTTACCCCAAGTTTCACTCTGAGTTCATTCAAGGCTGTTGCGGACCTGAATCGCCAGCAGTTGCCCTTCTGCCATTTCTACTTCCTTCTCCCTTCCACAGGGGTTGGTTCCAACGAAGGTGGCTCCATAAAGCATGCCTTGCATGCTACTCTCCACCACAGAATATGTTTCTAGAAAACACAACCTTCCATCACATCTTACAGATTAAGGTTAATGAAATCTGAATATAAACTATCAGAATATGCTAAAACCTTTAAGATACACAAAAACACTTTCTACTCCAAAGGGAGTAACTTATTCTCTCGGGGAAAGAGGTTCTCTCCAATTGATTATATCAATTTGAACGATAATAACCCACTCGCTGATAATGGAAATGTTAGGGTCAATGTCAGTACACATTTCAAAAGGCTGCTTGAATAGTGTGTTGACTAGAGGCTTGAAGATGTACATCGACCTGCTAGATAATGCTGGTGTCATATAATATAATGCTAAATAAAATTGTTAGAAATGCTATAAAATACATGATAGTTTATTTTTATGCAAGCCCAAGGTAAAAGCCAAGCTTTAACAGCAACAAAAACCCTCTTCAAAACTTTCCTTAATGAAAACAAACTTCAATTCTCATGAAGATGGCTACTGGGTTATAAATTCTTTATAATGACTTAAAAATGGAAAAGGGCAGACTAATCTAGAACCTATAATGGGAACAATTGGTGAAAATAAACAAAAAGGCATCTATTTTTTTTTGTCAAGGAGAAAAAATTTCAGTTTTATTATTTTCTTTCCTTAAATTTCCTTAATTCAGGATTTTTGTTTTTGAGTATATATGGTTTTGAGATGTGCTTTAAAAATGTTTTCCAGTCTTCATGTTCATACTGACATGCTACATGAATAACTGCTTTGCGATTATCTTTGCTTTTTATTGCTTTATTCACTTTTTTTCTTCTTCACGAAAATGCAAGCACATTCTGGAACACATGAAGACTTTTATCGTAAGTACAAACTTCTTAAAAATTGGAAATTCTCATTGGGAGCCATTAAATTAAAAAAATGCAAGCTTGTTTTTCTTTCTTCTTTTTTTTTTTTTAGTAATTACTATATACATTTTAACCTAGAAAATATGATTACCACATAACTTAGAGAGCATCCTTTTTATAGAAATAAACTACAAAATTATACATTTATGTGCTCTTTTACTAAAATATGGACTTCTATTTAATTTCTTGTATTATTTATGTATTATTTTTATATATATCACACATACATATATAATGAATTGTTATATTATTGTACTAGAAGTTAATTGTACTAAAAATAATGCTCTAGTAACATACAGCAGAGAAAACACTGTTAAAAGATAGGTCAAATAGCAAATGCATGTGCCAGAACACTTTTTGAAAGAGGTATATTCACCCTAACTAGATCTCATGTTAGACCACTGCAGAAACTCCTATAAAAACCATTAAGAACCAATTCACTACTGGCATGTACAACACAGAGATATAGAAGGAAATCCAATTATATGCCTTAAGAAGAGCCTCGTACTACATGAATGGACAAGCTTAACTTTAGTATGCTGTATAAAATCTACCGTATCATGAGGTAGTATTTTTTGTCCCTTTCAGATGTCTGTTGAGTAATTTCTAAATACCAGACACTCTGCTAGCAAAAATAGCTGCTTTCAAAAATTCAAAATCTAGATGTGAAAAATTACACTCTTAACTTAAGAATGGAACTATATGGCCCTGACTGGTGTGGCTTGGTGGTAGAGCGTTGGTCTGTGCACCAGAGGTTGGCAGTTTGATTCCTGGTCAAGGAGATGTACCTGACTACTACCAAATTGTATCTTCAACCCAGATCTCTCTCCTGAACAACAGATTCTTATATCTATCTGCCAACTTCATATATATATATATATATATATGGTTGGAAAGAGAAAGATTAAAGAAGATAATTTAGGTGATATAAACAAATTTTATTTAACACATCATGAAACAGGCAGTCTTCACTTTCAGAAAGAATTCACAGAACTACAAAGTAAGGAGAGAGGCTGTACACTCTTATAGAAAGCGACAAGCAGGGGCCTTTGGGAATTGGCTGGCTGGATATACTGTGGTTCTGGTCAAATGGAACATTTACAGGGATAGAAAGTTATCTAGGTCTGGGTTTGCTGAAGTGGCACCCTGGACAGAAGTGGCTCCCTCTTGGGCCTAGAAAAAAAAATTTATATCCTATATAATAAAAGGCTAATATGCAAATTGACTGAACAGCAGAACGACTGTTTGCTATGATGTGCACTGACCACCAGGGGGGAGACACTCAACTCAGGAACTGCCCCCTGGTGGTCAGTGTGCTCCCACAGGGGGAGCTCTGCTCAGCCAGAAGCCCTGAGCCGGGTTCTCTGCTGGCGAGTGCACTGGCGATGGCGGGAGCCTCTCTCGCCTCAGTGGCAGCGCTAAGATATCTAACTGCTGTGAGTCGGACATCGCCCAAGGGCTCCTGGACTGCGAGAGGGTACAGGCCGGGCCCTCCCCCAAGTACATGAATTTTGTGCACTGGGCCTCTAGTATATATATAATCTCCTTAGGACTAACCCTTCACTTTTCTATTTCCTTCTCATCCCATATGTCAGGACATTCTGTTGACTCTGTTCAAGTTAATACAGAATACTGTTACTTATCTTTATCTCACTAATATCAAGGCTCTATCATCTCTTCTAGTCACAGCTGCAAACCACTACCTCCTTTTCCAAGACTCCCATCATCTCTTTCCTAAATTACTAAATGATTCTAACAGCTCGTTTCTCTTTCCAACCATAGTATATTCTCACCATTGCAGTCAGAAAGATGCTTTAAAAAAAGTCAAATCAAGACCTACTCCTGCCCAACATTGTCCAATTGTTCCCTATTTTGCTTGGGATAAAATTCAAAGTTTTTCAATAGCCAAAAGGTCATGATTAATTGGCATATGCTGTCCCTTTTGTCTCTCAGACTTCCCTTTCTGCTCCTGACCTCCTCACTCCACTGCAGCCACACTAGTCTCTGTTTGTCACAGGTATCAGGCACAGGTGTCCCCCAGAGCCTCTCTGCTGCTGCTCACACTTCCCATCATTACCATGGTGATGCCCTTCCTCCCATTTGTCACAATTTTCTCAATTATACTTTCTTAAAGGGGTCTTCTATGATACTCCTATTAAAAAATGCAATTTAGTTGTTCCAGCCTTTTCTATCCACATATCCTGCTTCAATTTTCTCCATGACACTCTCATGCTTGGAAACACTATAATGTAACTTACTTATGTGGTTATCTTATATTCTTCCTAAAATACAGGCTTCATGATGATGGCAATTTTGTTTTGTGTTCCATACTGTATTCTAGAGTTCAAACAGTACCTGACTAATAACAGTTGGTTAACACATACCTGATGAAATGAATGAAGGAACTGTTGTATGGTAGGTGAAGCACAAACTATGTGTCTGCAAGATATATGCAGCAGGAAATCAAACAACGCATCCCAAGGGTCCTCTCATCTGCTAGGATTTTGAAGTATGTGATACCATGGAGGATGAGGATGAAACAGAATGTGAATAGTAGGAGAGTTATTGAAGAATTGTTTTAGGATCTGTTAGAGCAGTGGCTCTCAACCTGTGGGTCGCTAACGACTCTTTCACAGGGGTTGCCTAAGACCATCGGAAAACACATATAATTGCATATTGTTTTTGTGATTAATCACTATGCGTTAATTATGGTCAATTTGTAACAATGAAATTGGGGGTCACCGCAACATGAGGAACTGTATTAAAGGGTCACAGCATTAGGAAGGTTGAGAGCCACTGTGTTAGAGGCTCTTGTCCCCAATTCCTACTGAGAAAAGCAATTCAATGACTAGTCCTCTACTACCTTGGGTTAAAAGACTTTCATTCTTTGAAAAATGCTCCAGGTGTTGGCAAAGTTGGAGGCAGGAGTGAGGCCATGGGTTGAAAATAGGAAAATTTAAATGGAAATAGATACACTAAACTAGAGGCCTGGTGCACGGGATTCGTGCACTGGTGGGGGTGTGTGGCCTGTGGGGATCGGCCCGATGGGGGAGCACACTGACCAACAAGGGGCAGCTCCTGTATTGAGTGTCTGCCCCCTGGTGGTCAGTGCGCATCATAGCAACTGGTTGACTGGTCATTTTGGTCAATCTGCAGTTCAGTTGCTGAGCTTTTATTATGTGGGATATAGACCCCTGCAAACGTAGCTTCCAGAATACTAGCAGCAAAGCTTAAACATTCGGGCAGTATATTAGACTTTTCTAGAGAAATGATGGCCAGAGATAAGAGATATATGTATTCTAAGGCCAAGAAAAGAGTCCACTCCCTCGTCAACAAAATATATCCAAACATTTAAAGACAAAACTAGTGTTTTAAAGTCTCCCTCTTAAATCCCTCTTATCTATCTATACTATAAACATAAAACAAGCCAGTGACTGGAACACCAGGATGATCAGAATGACTGGAATGACTAGTTGCTATAATGCCCACTGTAGCCAGCCAACTGCCGCGGCCCCTCCCCCCAGTTGGCCCCACCTCCAATCGGCCCCCATCAAGGTGGGCTGGCTGGACCCTACTTAGGCATGAATTCATGCACCCAGCCTCTACTCTACACTAAGAAAAAAGAAAGATGCAAATTGACTATACTTTCACAATGCCCACCAGCCAATCAGGAGTGAGTATGCAAATTAATCTAACAAAGATTGTGGGTTAATTTACATATGCAGTCGCCACGCAGACGGGGGCGGGGCGGGATGCTTGCATCACCATGGTGACGACGCAGGTGTTCTATATTGCCCTAGCCGCTCAGGGCCTCTGGGCAACATGGGAAGGCAGAAAGGCAGCTCTGGGCCAGAGCAAAGGCGGTGGAGGCAGCCAAGGAAAGGAAGGCCCATTCTTGCATGAATCTTTGTGCATCGGGCCTCTAATATATATATATATAAAAGGCTAAGTGACAGAACGTCTGTCTGTCCGACTGTCTGATTAGCCAGTACATATGATGCACACTGGCAATTTAAAAATAAACGTTGATTCATGCAAGGAAAATTTTCCCATCGAATTTCTTAATAGTATTATTCCTTCAGGAATGCTAAGTCATAAATTAAAATTAAAATTAAAATTGAAATTAAAATTAAAATTGAAAGTAGCAATCTTCATGCTACTGAGAAATCTTAATAGTAAATGGGGTCTTTGTAATGGTACTAGATTTATTATCAAAAGATTGCGACCTAACATAATCATAGCTAAAGTATTAAGAGGATCTGTAGAAGGAGAGGTTGTTCTGATTCCAAGAATTGATTTGTCCCCGTCTGACACTGGCCTCCCATTTACATTAATTCAAAGATAGTTTCCCACGATGCCAGCATTTGTGATGACTATTATTAATCACAAGGACAAACTCTAGACAGAGTAGGCATATGCCGACCTGAACCCGTTTTCAGACATGGTCAGTTATATGTTGCTTTCTCTCGAGTTCGAAGAGCGTGTGACATTGAAATTAAAGTTGTAAATACTTT
>NW_006283760.1:691804-712508 GCF_000327345.1 Myotis davidii | reverse complement strand
GAAAAAGTTTAGCTAAATCAGAAAGCAGGTCTAATTAAGGAAGTTTATCTATATATATAAAGCTCTCCCTGGCGCCAATTGCATGTGTGTGTTTTGACCTGTCATTGTGGATCATGCTGACACTTCTATTATAGAGAAAAGGTGAATAACAATATTAAATATTTTGTATTTTAATTTTATAATACTATATTATATATACTATTTTGATATGTAATTTTTTGCAGTAACGTAATTGCCGCATGAATCTTTCTTCTACTTAATTTCCTTTCATTGTGCACAATTCTGTGCACCAGGCAACTAGTTAATGGATAAACAAGGATCTTCGAGGGAAGCAGAGAAAATTAGAAACCAACACAAATAGAAATAGTTCGGAACATAGGAGGAAGAGAAGTAAGCAAAGCAGCATGGGGCAGGGGAAGAGATAAGCAAGGAAATCAGTTACAGCTGGACCCCAGGAGCTCTGGAACAAGAACTGTAGCTGAATGTATATTACCTTGAGAGAAGAGTTTGCACCTCGGAATCGGCTGGTCAGTAAGTAAGGACTTAGCCTCAGTGGTAAGGAGGTGTCATCCCATTAGGCCGGGCAAGTCTGCTCAGAGCACTAGGGGAGTATCACAGGCCCAATGAAAAGAATCGGCAGGGCAACAGGGCTGTTTTAATAAATAGTTTAGCATATTTTGCCATTCTAGATAAATGGTTAAAATTATATATATATGTTAATCCTCACCTGATGGTTTTTTTCCATTGATTTTTGGAGAACATGGAAGGGAGGGTGATATTTTTCCATTGATTTTTGGAGAACATGGAAGGGAGGGTGATATTTTTCCATTGATTTTTGGAGAACATGGAAGGGAGGGTGATATTTTTCCATTGATTTTTGGAGAACATGGAAGGGAAGGTGAGAGACAGAGAGAAATATCGATTTGAGACATATGTATTGGATGCCTTTTGCATGTGCCCCGACCAGGGACCAAGGTCAGGGATGGAGCCTGCAATTGAGGTACATGCCCTTGACTGGAATCGAACTTGGGACCTCCTCAGTCCATGAGCTGATGCTCTATCCACTGAGCCAAACTGGCCACGGCAAAAAATGGAAAAATATTTTTAACACAGTATGGGAGCACAGGGGACAGAATCTGTGAATGTTGGAAGGTCAGAGAGAAGGTCATAAAAAACTTATTTGAGCTAAGACCAGCAAGCTCTGTCAGTGTAATAATTCTGCTTCCTATCTGAAGTTATAAATATCAAATGAAACCATGTATAATAAAGTGTTTTTATAAATGATAATAGCTCTGCTTTGCTATAATGAAGATAACTTGGGATGATATCAGTAAAAAAATCCAGTTCTTATAAGAATTATGACTTACAGTTAGCCAACATAATTACCTTCTGAATTTTCAGATTTTAAGAGGATTCTAAGCCAAAGTTGCTGGTCTCATTATTTTTTACAATTTTGGTTAAGTTCTTATCTGTACGGGGACAAAGATAGGTGTCTTGACAATATAAGTTGGCAGAGAAACTTCAAATTGCTGAGGAAAAGATTGTATTTACTTTAAAGAATATTTTATTTTTAATTATATAATAATTTTGAAAATATTTTAAAGACAGTTCAGAATGGGCCTCTTTTTTCAATGTAAAATGAACTACAATATTTCATGTAAAATAAGTGCACTTAAATACAATTAGAAGAAGTAATACCATTAAAAGGTGCCGACATCTTTTATTTTCTTAAAAAAATAGACAATAGCAACAAGATTCTTTTGAGAAAATACTTTGTGACTAATATATTCCCTCTTATCTGAAGCAAAAATTCTCTTTATTTTGGCCCTTTTAGAATTCAAATTGTTTTTCTCTTTACTTGCCTTCAAAAATCATTTTAGCCCTAGCCGCTTTGGCCCAGTGGTTAGGGCATTGGCCCTCAGACTGAAGGGTCCTGGGTTCGATTCCAGTCAAGGGCATATACCTCACTTGCAGGATCAATCCCTGGTCAGGATCAGGGCATGTACAGTAGGCAACTGACAGATGTATCTCTCTCACACATAGATGTTTCTCTTTCTCTCTGTCTCCCTCCATCCCTTCCACTTTCTCTAAAACTCAAATGGAAAAATATCCTCAGGTGAGGATTAACAACAACAAAAAATCATTTCAATTCTTGCCCTTCAATGTAGTAAAAGGCAATGTACTGGATATCCCATTTTTCCCTTGAAATCAATGTATTCCTTTAAGAAATGTCCAGATAATTTATAGTGTATTAAAAATTTCCAAAACTATAAATACCTTGTAAACATTTGAGAGAAAAATCATATCATAATATGCACATTTTTCATTTTTTCCTGACAACTATTATTCAATTTTAATGATTTATGACTATATTTTGAGACACATTGCTAAATGAGCTGTTGCATTTATGTTTTGAAAAATACAAACTCTCTATGATATCTGATCTCATTATTGCTCACTGTTTCTAAAATCATCAACAGTAAGATTTTTAAAGACTGTCAATATTTTCAGATAAATATAAAGATATTTAGCAAAATCTATTTTCTGTATTACAAGAGAAGATGGAATAAAAAGAACACTATTGTCCAGGATTGATTTTTCTGAGCTCACTGAAATCCAGAAGATAACTTTCCATCAGTTAGGAATAGTTGAATATTTGCCTTAACTTTTCACAAAGGCATAGTACAGTTTATATTACCAATGTTTTGGATGGCAAATGAACACACTAAAACATTCTACCTCTAAAATGGATATGTATGGAATAGGCTATAAAAAGAATACTTTTAGGTATATACGTTTGCTTTTTGTAAAATAAAAGGAATATTTCTAAGTGCAACTAAAGAGAGAATTCAAACCGGGTGAGACATGTAGCAACAAGTTAAACTGGCCCAGAGGCCACCCCTGGGGAGATTATGAGTTTTGTCTAGTGGCTCATGTTTGAAAGCCAATTCACGGTAGAGATAAAGTATACGAATCTGTGCTTCAAACCATGGAAGTTAGAAATGAGAAAACACATACAGTTTACATCACCAAAGTGTTACACCACCAAGAAAAATAAGAGGATTAAAACATTCTTCCTTTGGCCCAATGTATGAAAATGATGTTTAGAATGTTTATGTGAGTTCTGAATGACGGGGGGAAAAGGAGTCCTTGGTATTTCATAACAAGTAGCTTTTCCTTCACATTAATTTGAAGTTCAAGTTTAAATTACTCATGTCATCTAGTTGTTATTTCTCTTTGGGTGCCCCACAGAAGAAAAAACGCAAGACGTCTTTGGAGCAATACACTCTGAACTCAAGCCCTGCAAGATTTTAATGAATTAATGCCCTCCTGCAGGTCTGAGCATGTACCCTAGCTAAAATTACATAAGACATAACAAAGCAATCCTCAGTGACTGAAAACTAACAGATACCACAAACATAAGACCATATGTCAAGAAATGTCAGATAATAGAACTCTCTCTGATATTGAGTTTAAAATAGGAAAACCACAATTAAAACATGAGAAAATAACAATCTATCTATATATATAAAAGCCTAAGCGACCATTCGACTTTTCGACCAGGTGCTATGATACTCACTGACCACCAGGGGGCAGGCGCTCAATGCACAGGCATGGAAACATGGAACAGACTGATGAATCTCAGAGGGAAGGAGGGGTAGGGGGAAAATATTAACCAAAGATCTTATATGCATATTAGAGGCCCAGTGCACGGATTTGTGCGTTGGTGGGATCTCTCAGCCTGGCCTGCGGGGATCAGGCTGAAATCAGCTCTCCAACATCCCCTGTGGGGTCCGGATTGAGAGATGGCACAGGCCAAGCTGAGGGACCCCACCGGTGCATGGATCCATGCATCGGGCCTCTAATGCATTATAAAGCCAAATGTGTGATTTTGCAAAATTACAAAATAGATGCTCCAGAAATAAAAATGGCATTATTGTTAAAATGAAAACTCCAGGGGAAGAAGACATAAGCAGCAGATCTGAGACAACTGCAGAGAGAATTGATAAATTGAGAAATATAAAGGGATGTTTACCAAAGTCCACACAAAAGATAGAGAGGAGGACATAAAAGATAGGCTAAGAACATAAAAAACAGGATGAGAAGGTTCAACATAAAATAATAAGGAATTCCAGAAGGTAATAACAGTGAAAATGAGCGAGAGAAAAAATTTAAAGAGATTATAGATGAGGACTTTTCAGATTTATAAACTTCATGAATAATGATAAAGCCACATCCAGTCTAGATAGTGCAACTCTAGGAGCACAGAGACAAAGCTTCTTAAATATTGCTTTCAAATACAGCAAAATTAGACTGACTGTGGCAGGAAAGACTGAAGACACTACAATGATATCTTCAAAACACAGAGAAAAAATAATTCTCAATGTTGAACCCTATTTGTTTAAGTAATCATTCAAAACTGAAGTTAACATAAACACATTTTCAGAGAAACAAATACAACTGTTATTTAAAGAACCATCAAAGGATGTGTTTATGAGAGAAGGGGATTTATCCCAGAAGAAATAAGATGCCAGAAGCTGTGGGAGTAAACATATTGGCAAACAAATGGGCAAATGCAAATAGGATTTTGCTATTTAAAGCTGAATAATAAAATTACTTCTGTGCAGATAAAAATCTAATTTAGAATTCATAAACATGTAACAATAGCGACTAGGTGGTAAAATTAAGTATAATCCTATATAATAAAAGCCTAATATGCTAAGTGTCCGACCGTTTGTTTGACCACTCGACCAATTACTATGACATGCACCGGCCACCGGAGGGCAGATACTCTGACCAATAGGTCAGCTTGCTGCTGGGGTCCAGTCCAATCAGGACTGGGTGAGATGGGCCAGACATGTCCTGGAGCCCACCTGTGGTCTCTCCCCGGCCTTGATCGTGAACTGGTGGGGTCCCTCGGCCTGGCCTGCACCCTCTCACAATCTGGGACCCCTCGGCGGATCTCGGAGAGCTGGTTTTTGCCCGAACCCCACAGGGCAGGCCGAGGGACCCCACTGATGCATGAATCCATGCACCGGGTCTCTAGTTTAGAAGAAATAAGATCAAGGTACAACTAAAATACTAAATAGCAATTTGTTAGAGAGAGGATGGGCCTGTAGTCTAAGAGAAAAGGGCAAAACTATAAGGCAAGAAAGCATTTATTCATGGTCTTGAATTGCAATTTGGGAACACAGATTCTGGCACCAACCAGAAAAGTGTCCTGTTCGGGGACTAGATGCAGGGGCTTTTAAAAGGGAAAACAACCTTACCTGGTGTGGCTCAGTGGTTGGGCATTTACCTAGGAACCAGGAGGTCGCTTATTCCATTCCCAGTCAGATGGCACCTCCAGTAGGGGGTGTGCAGGAGGCAGCCGATCACCCTCTATCCCTATTTCTTCCTCTTGCTCTAAAAAAAATCAATGAAAACATATTTTTTTAAAAATAGGAAAACAAAAGTTAAAAGCATTCAGGTTACATTAGTTGTCTGCCAAAGATTATCATTGGTGGGACATTTTTCTTTCACAAATGATGGTTTCTATGAACACCCCTTTCCATTACAGGGAAACAAACATTCCTTGTACAGTCTTTGAAAAGCACAGCTATTCTGTATAATCCTTGAAAAGTTCTTTCTCAGCAAATAGCTCCCTTTTCAGCAAGTCAACAAGGTCAGGGCAATTTGTTTGTTCAACAGGATGGAGTCCAGAGTGCAAGATGGAGTCACTGTTGTTATCTCCTTTCACGGGAATATTTGGCATTAGAATGTTATGAGTGTTTTGGTTTTGTGAAGATAAAGTGAGAGAGACTCATTCACGGTGGACTTACAAAGTTTACATATGCTCATTAAAATAGTAGGAAACATATGTTCAAGTGATAGAATAATAAAGAATAATGACTACTTAACCAACGTGAGTGAACCCTACTAAGAAGAATAAAAAAGCCAAAAAGAAAAAGAAAGCACAAAATGAAATTATCTCCACACATATCAGAAATGTGAAAGCTAATGTTTTCAGGTTGATTAAAAACAAAACTTGTTTGAAGATTCTGTTAATAGAACACATGACTACAATTTCAAGTAAAAAAATAGGTCAAGCATCAATGAAAGCTAGTGTGTATGAAGCACAGAAGAATAGACATTAAGCAAAAAAATCACTGAAAATAGTATAACATGAACATAAGTATTTTGAAATTTGCATGCAGCAAAAAAGAAATAAATGACAGCATCATGAAGACTGACATATCCCAAATCATATGGCAGATTTTAGCAACTCCTCACAGTAACCGACAGATTAGGGAAAATACAAAAGTATTAAAAGTAGGTTCCTGACACTGTCATTGGCCCACTGCACCCCTGCCCCCGTCCCTATTCATAGTTCTCTCCTCCCTGGTTTTTTTCTAAGAAGTGGCTGAGCCACCTGGTTCTGGTCGCTGAGAAACTGAAGTTGCTGGGTGAGGCCTGAGGGCCGCACATAGGCCTAAGCTGACAGGGACAAGGGATTCTGTCGGGACCGCTGGACCGAGGCAGGCTCATCGCCTATCACCGCCCCAGAGGATGCAGCCTGTCGCAGGCCAGGGAACAGGGCAAGTGGGTGTGGGGCTGAGCCAAGAACAGGCACAGGCGTGCCAGGGCCCCTGTTCACACTGGGACGCTCGGGGCTTCAGCTGCTGGAAGCTACGTGAGCTGCCCCACAGCAGCCAGATAACGGGGACCCTGCCTCCCGGCACACAGAGTGCACGCAGTGCGGGCTTACTGGATGAGCAGACAGGTGCTTTTACATCATCAGCGGAAGCCCCTGCCCCTTCTTCTGCGGTGTGCTCTTCACCCCCATTAGCACAGGAACAATGTGGAATAACGAGGCTTCCCGTCGTGTTTGAACATGAACCCATTCAGGGCACTTTTAGCTTGAATTGCTCTTTTCCAAATTTACAGAACGGAAAATAAGCTCAAAGGCATGAGAATTTTCTGAGCGGTTGGTAAAAAATAGGTACAACACGTATATCAGCAAATGAAACAGGGCCGATGCGACCACTTTTCAGCTTAAAGACACACATTTAATACGTTACAAAAATGCATAACTTTACTAAATAGATGAAGATAATTTGGTAAAACAACATGGCTTAAATGTTGAAATGGTTATACTCTTACATGTACCAGTCTTATGACTTTCCATTAATGAGTAAAAGTTGGAAGAAATTTTGTATCCATGATAGAAAAAATGCAGTTTAATATTAGAAGAATTTTACTCCATTTATTAGAGGATCTTCCTGAGGTAACTCAAGTGGAAAATTTTCTCTAATGTTTCTCTTCTCTTATTTTAGAGGTAGCCTCGCATATTGGATTTCATAAGGCTTATTTTATAACTAAGTCAGCTTACAATGTTATATCTCTGCATGTTATTTAAAGAGAAAATGTGTCTTCTGATATTTTCAAAATAAACAACACTTTCCATCCTTGTTTCCCCTCAACACCTCCTACCTCCAAAACTGATTCTCACACATAAGAAGAGGCAAATGGGCAGGTTTTAAATATAAACTGTCTTGCTATTTTAATGTACTGCTCAATGAATTCAATCCAGAAATTTGAATAAAAAGTATTAGGAAGTGTCTTCTCAATAGTGAATTATTATCAATATCTAACAACTGCTATCATTCTTAATCATAAATTTGAATGTCAGACAGGGGAATACTCATGCTATTACAAAAAAACAAACAAAACGAAAGGGTTGATAGTCTGTCTAGCATGTACAATGTGTTAAACATTTACCCATTATCAGAAAACTTTCATGCCATGTCAAACTCATACACAAATCCTAGGCCACTGTTACTTGCAGTTAAGAAGCTGGCCTGACTACATCCACAGGTCAAGTTTTAAATGCATGATTAATTAAAACTTCAAGGCAGAAGTTTATTTGTACAAACCTTGTCCTAGACCAGCCGTGGGCAAACTACGGCCTGCGGGCCGGATCCGGCCCGTTTGAAATGAATAAAACTAAAAAAAAAAGACCATACCCTGCCCACCCCTGGGCTAGACCCTGGTAGCTGTGCTATATCTCTTGAAGTCTACTGTTCGTAGGACTCTGCATGATGACCTAGAAATCTGACAATGTGTTTCTGGAGAAAATTTAACAATATGGATATGACCATGATTTTATTTAATTTGCTTTTGTTTCCACTTTCCTTTATACCAACTTTTACTAAGAAAATGATCTATTTTTCTAAAGTAAATTTTTTAATGTAGAAGCTGATTAAAATCTGTTAGATTCAAAGTGAGATTAGAGTCTATGTCAATTTCAATGGAGTGCCCTAAGCTTTTGTGTAGATTACAAGAAGGAAGGCAGAGAAATTGGAATAGCTTCCCATACATCATCCTAACTGGTGTTAAAATATAACTTTCCTGTATACCAAAATCAATGTTCTTTTTAAAAGAAAGGATAGAAAGAGAAGTAAAAATGGAAAAAGAACATAATTTTTAAGGCTACTATGCCGACAAGCTGGACATGGCTATATTGCATAGTATATATTGTATTATATATATCAGTAGTGGTTGCATTAAAGACTCAACAACTGTTCTCAAAATATGGTCCCAGACTAGCGCCACCAGCATTACCTGGAAACATGTAATAAATGCAATTCTCAGGCCTCACCCTAACCTTAACAGGATCAAAGTCTCTGAAGGTGACCCAGCAACCGCTGCTCCAACAGCACTCCAGGCTGCCTGTTGCCCCCTCCAGCTTGAAACCCACTGGACTGCACACTGAGGTACAAGAAAACCAGGAGGATGGGAGCAAGTCTTTCCGCTGCTTCCACTGTCCCGTTCACGCTCTGCTGTAATTTATTTGGTAACAGGTCCATCTCCCTGAACTGACAGCATTTGTAACAGCAGCTGCGTCTTTTTCACTTCTGTGAATCGCTGTCACACGCTAACACTTATCCCTCAATAACAGATATCCATCAAGCTAACCATTTCAGATGAACTGCAAAAACAAAATAAAGCCCTAGCTGATTTGGCTCAGTGGCTAGAGTGTTGGCCTGTGGACTGAAGGGTCCTGGGTTTGATTCTGGTCAAGGGCACATGCTGGGGGTTGAGGGCTCAATCCCCCGGTAGGGGGTGTGCAGGAGGCGGACGATCAATGATTGTTTCTCATCATTGATGTTTCTATCACCCTCTCCCTCTCTCTTCCTCTCTGAAATCAATAAAAATATATTTAAATAAATACATAAAATAAACATCGACAATTGAATAAAAGCGTTAAATGCTGTGTACAGTCGCTATTGTTACATTTTCCTTCTGAATAGTCTTATATTAATGGAAAAGAGCCACTTGCCTTTGCATGAGCTGTGTGGCGACACTGACAGTCTGACTTTACTTAGTACTTTCATAAAATGAAACTTGCCATCATTCACCTATTCACATTATATGGTAAAGATATTCTTATTTTTAAATTGATTTTATGAGAAAAATATTACAGCAGTCTCTCAATCGAGTTCTAAATAATAGTAATGCACTTTGATCACGATTATTCTGAAAAGCATTATTCTATTTTCCTGAAACAATTTGAATTCATCCTCAGGCAACCCAGAGTGCTCTTGTGGCCATTTACTGGACAGGCTGCTGGCGTATAAAGAGCAAGTGCGCTGCTGGTAATGTGATAAGGACGTAAGGAGTGATAACTATTTTAACTATTTTACGTGTAAGGATCTGAAAACAGTAGTTAATGTGAGGCTCGCTGTGAAGCAAAATGTGATAAATCTCTACTAGGGACTCATATCCGGTTTGTGGCTCATTCACAGATGGTTGAAGCAGCTATATATTTGATTGTTAACCTAATTATAACAATTCCATTTGTCATTAGGAGAATAAAGGGGTGGTTTATAGATTTGGATATTAACTGTGCTACACCTAACTGGCTTGAAAAATGTTATTCCTTTAAGAGCTCAACAAATCTCTCGGAACGTTGTTATAGTCATTACCGCTATTACTATTGTTATTATTATTATTCACATACATAGAATGTCAATACTCCTAAATCAAATTTTCACATAAAAATAAAAATGTGGAACCAAGGTCAATAGTATGTAATGCACCAAAACACAAATAACACATTCGGGTACTGGAAGTCTAATACATATTTACATTAACATAACTGTGAAATACCTATCCATGGAGAAGTATCATCATATTTCAAGTCAGTGCAATTACATGAATCACTATTTTACAGTAAAATGGCTTGACATTAATATTTGTTCCTGATGAATAATGTCATTCTACATTTCATTTCTTTCTGACTCTCCTGACTTGAATAAGGCGTGGATAGGAGAAATTAATGGAAATGACTCTAATCAATTCAGTGACCCTGTGGAGAGAGTGAAAGTACTGTCAATCTACAGATATTATCAATGCAAAATATTCTTATTTATTTATTTAGTACAGTCTGAAAGGTAGAGAGTGAAGTATCTCTGACCCTGGCTCCTCCAATGTAATCACTTAGCCCACCCCCATGGCATTTACTATTATCAGCTTTCTTTGAATATAATTTAAGGGATATTCTATACAAATATGGGGAAGTTAATCAATGTATTTTGAAAAAACAAAAATGGTTTAATAATATACATGCTGCTCTTTGCATAATTTTAAAATTAACAATAACAATTTTCTCCTTAACAATCATAAATAAATTTTTATCCTTTTTTTAAAAGAGATGAATTACTTTTAAATGTGGAATGTTGCCTAGGTTTGATTATCTCTAGAGATCATTCCTGGAAGAGGAAATGTTGGTCAAATGGCCTGAATATTTCTCATATTTAGAAATATTGCAATTATGCTCCCACTAGGAAAATATACTTAATGTTTCTTTATCTTTTTATAAACATATTTTGTCAAACTTTTCACCACGAGATAAAATTCTAGTGTAGTTTTGAATTTTATTGACCTTTCATTTTAAGTGAGTTTGGTATCATACATAATTTAAAAGAAATATGTATTTCCTTTTGTGTGAACTGCAAGTTCAAATAACGGGCCCACGTTTTCCTATGGGATCACTGGCCTTTTCATGTTGATTTACAGAAACCATTTGTAGTTTAGGAAAATTAGATCTCTGGGAAATGGGTACGGTTTCTTTTTTCGGTTTTTCATTTAAATTTTAACCTTGCTTTATATTGATTGCTGCTTTCATAACTTATATTTGACTGCATGAGCTCTTTATCTTATGGTTTCAAAAACTGTGTCTCAGAAATCATGGATATAAGTAATTTCTCATTATTTGTTCTCACAGTGCATAGTGTCCTTTTTTCTCTGTGAGAGAGGGTGATTTTGGTGGAGAGTTATATGTATTTTGCTGGTTGTTGAGTTGTGGCCTCTCGGCTAAGTGCTGAAGTGCTGGGGGAGACTGCAGAGTTGGAGGAAGAAAAAACTTGCTCCTTCCCGTCTGCTGCCCTGTGCCTTCTATTTCCGTTCATTTCCTCCAAATAATGATTGTGCCACTGCTACTTTTTTTGGTATCAATTCTTAGCAGTATTGGCAATATTTAAAGAGCCAGTGGCATCGTGTCCCAGACACCAGCGCTGACTCTGGGTCACCCCACGGGCAGAGCTATCTCAGTAGCCCAGCGACCCTCCTTCCCCAAGGTCTGAGTTCTAGTGCCTTCAGAGAATTCTTTCAACCGTCTATGGTTTTAAAATATTGAAGCCTTCCCTTTGGTTTTTAGTCACAGAAATGAGAGTGCTCCTGGTAGTTGCTGCTGCTCTGAGCAAATTCACTGATGTTGGGGGCCAGTTTTCACTGCAGAATGAACATGTTGTTAAGGCACAGGGGGAGGCATGAAAGAAGTCAGCCACACTGAATTCAAAGCAGAATTACAGGTGTCAGTAACAACTGGGGATCACATGCATGAAAAATTAATGCAGACAGGACAATACCAAGCAGGCAGGCCGTGGTGTCTATATAACTATACTCACTACAAGTAATGATGGGCGCATGGAAGACAGTCTGATTCAACGCTCCAGGTAAGAAAGTGAAAACTGACTGTGAAATATCGAGATGTCAGAGAGCAGGGAATTTAAAAAAAATCAGGGAATGACAAAAGACCATTAGGACCACTTACAGAGCTTCCACCAGTTCATTTACAAGTGCCAAATAAAATAGTGGCAGTAATACAATTCCAGGGGGAAAGTTAAGAATCCATGTCTCAAACTGATAAATAAGTACATAAGTAAATGAATATGCTAATGAATAGGAAAAATGGGAAGACCCTTAGAGTAGAATGCAAATTACTTAAAGTAGAAGGAATGAAATAGTGACAAAATCATCTTTTGAAAATGTTAAAGTTATAATTAATTTAGCCAAGAGTCATCAATAGATGCTAAAAATATTAGGTGACAATTTGGTATAGAATAAAACGTTTACTAAGTCTTATGTCACTTTCTTCCATACATCGCAAATGGAAGGGGTAGCCCTATGCTTTCGAGACCAGACAGACACCAACTTCACATGGGAGCGAAGTGATCATCACAGACACTGAGTGTACATTGATCTGACGTGCCTAATGTGATGCTCTGAGAATATAGCACCTCGCATGCCATGTGCCTGCCGAAAAGGCCGACCCTGACAGTATTCATAAACAAACAGCAGACAGTCCTAGTCTACATAAGAACAGCTCATATCCTCAAAAGCAGACATGTCATATGAAGCAAAGGCTGCTTCCAAATTAAAGAAGACTGAGAGACGGCAGCTAAGAGCAGCGGGTAATCTTGGTTTGCATTCCAGTTTGCAAAAACTCAATACGTAGAGAACATTATTGAACAGTCAGCAACAATGTAATAGGAGATATCTTAATATAAGGTACTAAAACACACGCATTTAAATTCCATGCATTTGGTCATCATACTGCGGGCGTATATAAGTGAATGTCCTTGTTTTTAAGGGATACATACTAAACTTACTCTCAGTTTGTTCACCAAAATAATAAGACTAAAATAATAACTTCTAGATAGAGACTAAGGAAACATGGCCAAATGCTAACAATTGGTACATCTAGATGAAGGGTAAAAGGCAGTGTTTTTACCAGGCTTGCAACTTTACTACAATTTTCAAATTACTTCAAAATCAAAATGTAAACAGTCTCCACTCTAAACTCTAAGGCCTCTGTCAGCAGCCAGGTCTTCATCAACTTGTGGAAATCCCATACGACCCCCTGGCAATGTTTACACGTTACTGCTTTTGCAATTTGTACATCAACTTACTAAATTATTGGTTAAGTATTTTCAAGTAATTGAGTTGCTGTTGATACCTAACATGACATACCATCTGGGCAACTACAACATTTTTGTTGCTGTCTACAACACTCATGACATGTTGCCTTGTATTCTGGATAACTGTCTAAGACAATGTTCTCCCAGCGGGGCCAAGGATGATAACTGACAACAAAATGTTAATTCTCTACTCTCTTCCCTGCAGTGGTTTAACATGTAGTGGGGAATACTAACATAGGAACAGATATGCTGAATGTAATTTGTGAAAATATAAGAATTACGTAGCACATCCTCTGAGGGCCCCAGGGATGGGAGTAACATAGGTAGGACTGTGCAGTGGTTACAGCAAGGCTCTGAAATCACTTGTTTGTAGTTGTCTTCTAGTTCCACTGTTACTAATTTTACACCTTATAAACAGGCTTTCTAACCTCAGCTTTTTTATCTGCAAAATTGGGATAAATAATATTATCTACTTTATACACATAGGAGTTAAATGAATGAAGAATAAAAATTATTAGCAGAAAGTCTGGCACTTTTAATTTCTGATTCCTGCTAGAACTGGCTGAAATTGAACTGGCCAAATCAAATCTTACAGACGTGTCTGTTTGTGCATGGCCTTAAGACAACACTTTCCAAGCTATCTGTCAAGATAACACAGATGGACAATAAAAATTAATTCAATGCATTAAACATAAAATGAAAAATATATTTTTGACATTTATAGATGAAAACTTGAATCTAATTTGCTTATATTGCTTGTGATTCAATAAATTCAAAGAATTAGTCTCTGATTTAAAATCATCCAAGAAGCAATAGTGTGGCAAGGACGATGGGATCATGAGTGTCCATATATTTTTCTTGTTAAATAAATGGAAACATCGGAGATAGTCACAATTCACCATGAAGGTTTGTGAACCAGGGCTAATTCTTCAGGTCAAAACACATGGGCCTCACGGACAATTACCTATCTCATCCATCATTTTTGCTGCTCTCCAAATATAAGCCTGTAAAATATAAAAAAATGTCTCTTGTGTCAGGTCTTAATCACTGTCTTTTAAGTTTTAAAAATATTTGTTTTGTGGTGTTCTTGTTAAATGCATACTAAGAAGAATAAATTAGAAACACACGGAAAATGAAAAATCTGTGATTGCCTTGGCAATGTCTGCCTTCACAAAAGATGGCTGCATGCTTGTCTTCAGCCTCGATGTTTTTATTTACTAATAATGTCACATCCTAGTGGCAAATTCTAATGACGTCTTAAAGCATAAAAGGAACCTGAAGATGTTGATTTTAGCATGCGCACATATTTTTAACTTTATAAAATAAACCAATACTTGAAAATTGTGTGATTGTCTTTATTCCCACATACTGTTCATATGTCAGCTCAGGAAGACTTGCCAAAGGATGATGAATTAAAGCTCCTGCAAGTCAGATGTGTTTCCTTTACTCCACCAATTGGACAGAGAAAACAAATGCAGGATTATATTGTTTTGTTTTTACTTAGTGTTTTGCCTGTCATCATAAGCAAAATTAATCTGTGTTATTAGTAACTGTCAACAGCATACTTTGAGCATAAGGCAAATACAGCAGGTGGTTGAAAAAATGGCTAAAAGCAAAAATGCGGAACAAATGATTGATAGGAAATGCTAATCTACTTTTGCATAAATTAAAAATAAATTTAAATGCATGCAAAGCTCCCACAAAGGTTAACACTAGACAGAAACTGAAATAAATTAACCAATATTAGACCATGTGCCTAAAAGCTAAAGTGCTAAATACTTTACTATATATTGTCGTGATTCAAAAAACGTAGTTGAATTACTTACATTTATTAAATTTGAGAAAATTAAATCTAAGTAATAGTTCTTTATGCTAACACATTTTGAAAGTTGTTGCTTTGGTATCAACATATTATTTTATGTCATGTTTATTTTTAAAATAGCACGAATTTTAACTGGAAGCAAATTATGGGAAATGTAGATAGGAAATGGGTAATGAGATTATTTTTTATTCTGCTATAATTATATCTGGAGGAAATTTAAGATTGCCTTTCTGGTTTGGATGGAGACCAGGTAAAATGCATTATACGAGGTATCTTGGACCTAAGAACATGATACATGATTATACTGAAAAGTAAATGACAATTTAAAAGAGAAATTGCATTATGGTTCTCCGCCCACTGTTTTCTTCTCTATGGGGTGGGGGAACCACTAGGAGATACCTTCTGAGCCTCTACAGATATTAGTGCATCCATCATTTCCAACCATTCTGCCAGCTACCTAGCAGGTGCCTGGATGATAGAAACAATTTCATCAGTAAAACAAATGCCACTCCAGAGAACCATTCACCCACCTGCCCAACTAGATACAGGAATCTCAAAGGGGCTCTTGTTATTTTAATCTTCTGAAAAATTAAAAGGTATGAAAAAACAATTGAGACGGGGACTTTGCAGTGATTAACTGTAATCATCAATTAAAGTTTAAATACCCACAAAATACAGAACCACATATTGAGAACTTGAGAGGAGAGAATTGGGTACACAACACAGATAGAATTCCTACATCTGCAAGAAGTTTTATGTTGAATATATATTTCTCAACTTTTATGTTAAATATATAAACTCATTTTAAAAGAGGTCCCAAAGTTAAACATTTTACATTAACCAAGTTATTAATTTCTCTGAAAAAAAATCTATAAAAATTTATTTTTTCCAAATATGATGGAACTTAAAATTAGGATAGATTTGATTTAATAACAAGCAATGCTGATTCAAACAAACAGCATCCCTACAGGGTCTCTCAGTAACACCAGCGGGAGGACAGGAGATACGTTGAAATGCTTTTCAGGATGTTTGGTACAGACTTTATCTATACCTGCTCCCCTATCTTTGGCATCTTCTTTCCAAAATATTTCTCTACTCCCAACAAAGCTTCTTCCTGTTTCAGTTCACACAATGCATTTCTCTTTCTCTCCCCACCTTTCCTTCAGTAACTATTCTGAATATTCTCACCATATCCAAACTTATTGCTCAACAGAAATCACTACTGTGCTCTTATCACCAGTGATTTTCCCTTTCCCTGCCCCAGTTTTCCATTACAAAAATCTCAGGAATTCAAAACAGTATTTTATTGGGGATATTGGCATAAATATGGATTCTCATAACAAAAGTAGAAGAGAAAATAACTATATTTCCTGGGGGTTCTACTCATCGCATGCCAGGAGTAGAATGATCAGCATGGAGCCGCCGGGAACGTCAGTCATCCTGAAGCAGAGTAAAGGAGTTTGTGAGGATAACGGAAGAATTAGAGCGGGAACACAGCAGAGGAACAGAACATTGCATTGATGCCAAATTGGGGATTTTCCTCCTAACTAGTATATACATGTAACGGTCTCTGCAGCTAGTGAGTTGAACATTTTGACTTTACCGTTGCTTATGAGATATTTCAATCTTCCCATGTCCAATTTTGTTGCCATTTCTACAGATCCAGGTCTTACGTTTATTGCTACTGAAACTTTACTCTTATATTCTCCATATACTGCATGTTTACGTCAATCATAGTTATATATGGAAAGAAATCTTGGTTGAAAACGTCATTTTTAAGATTGTTTTTTTATGCAATCTCTTTGTGAAACACTAACTTATCAGATCAGAATGACCATAAAAATACATCACTGAAAAATTCAAATAACTTTTCTGATGGGAATGATTGTTGCAGGTGCATGCATGGGTTTCTAATTTAGCAGTAACTAATATCTAAGTGATAAAAAAGCTTTATTTGAGGAATAAAAATCAGCAGTAGGCATGCCACTTTTGTTCTAATTTAAGCCTCTCATATCCTAGCCTTGAGAGTTTTAATTATGATGTTTAGATACTGTAACTTTCGAATCATGAGTTTTCTGATAACTTAGCTTAAAGTTCCTTCTAAACAATTTTCCTACGACATACACTATTTATTAGTGTACTCACTGGAATTTGTGACTGAATCAAAAACTGTAGGAAAGAGAAATGACTGTAGCTATTTCTGGAGACAGTCGTGACCACTCAGTGATTGACAACGGTGGTTTCTTTGGGTTGCCCACTTCCGGGTGAAGGGTTGCAATCTGTTTCAATAGAGAGAATGCTGCTTCCCTCTGTCGGGTGTGGTCCGCAGGTCTGAGGAGGGTGAAAATTTTCCTCGTTTCTAGGCAGTTGGTGTCTCCCTATATCCTCCTGTGCAGGAGGCCCTTAAGGCCTGAATTCCTGATACCTAAGCCCAAAACATCTACTTAGGAAGCTGCTCTCTTTTGTTCCATAAAAAGAAATAACAACTGATAGAGTCTCTCTCCTAAATCCTACTCCACAGATGTGAGCACCTGAACCTTGTTCTAAGTGTACCTCTCTGCAGGATGCCGGGAAAGTATAGCACATTCATTGACTGATCTTTTAGGTGGCTCTATGAACACTCATCTCATACTGGATGACTCCAATGTCCCTTCTACCCTCTGTCCATACAGAGGCAAATCTGTTCATAACTACATGTGCCAAGAACCAACTGCATCTGTCATAAAACAAAATTATTATGAGTAGTCTTTACTATATATTGAATTTTCCAGTTTGCAACTCTTATACAAAATGAGAACAAAAACTGTACTTTTCATTTATTCAGAATTTATCAAGAAATTCTTATTTTGAAAAATTCCATCAGTGTCACTAGCAGTAGCATTTCTCATAAACATTAATTACCAATATTGATTACAGTTCTACAGATAATTTTAAGTATTTAATTATTCCAATATGTCTTTTAGAGCAGCTATTCTCAAATATTTAAATACTAAAATATATATATAATTTTAACAAAAGTATTTGTATTTCATTTTGTATAGATATCTAAAAGGACATTGTACTAGGTTTATTATTGTTGAAGTAGGTACAGAGATTTTTAATTAATCTTTTTTATTCTAATAAATGGGTTTCTATAAAAGACTAGAGGCCCAATGCACAAAATTTGTGCAAGAATAGCCCTTCCTTCCCCCGGCTGCCAGCATCAGCTTCCCTCTGGCACCGGGACCCAGGCTTCCCTGGCAGCCCTGGCTTCGTCCAGAAGGTCATCCCGTCTAATAAGCATATTATGCTCTTATTATTATAGATTTATTATTAATTTAAAATATTGAATTTGATGGGGGTAAAAACAATTATCAGAGGCTATTTTTGGATTTAACAAATAAGAATTTCATGGTCTGATCTGTACATTTGGAAGATTTCCCTAGCAGCACAGAGACTAGGCAACTAAAGAATCTAAAGCAAAGATAATATTTAGGACAATATTTCAATTGTTGATCAGAAATTATAAAAGTCTGAAATGAAATACTGATGATGGGAATGGGCAAAATGGGAGACTTTCAAGAGATGTTAAGAATATGGCATGCAATTGGCTTAGGTTGATTGATTCCAAGTTTTTACTTGGGTAATAAGGACGGTGAATCCATAACTCAGATAAGTATGAGATAATCAGAATAGATTTAGAAAAATAAATAATGAGGCAATTTTAAAAAATAATTAGTTTCTGTGGAACATTCAGGTACAGAACTCTGGATTGAAGCTATTGTTTTGTCAATTTGGGGTATACATTTGTAGGTGTGGGTGAGAGAGAAATAACTGATAAAGTGAAATTCAGACTAAGTACCATCCCCTTTTGGCCATGTTTATCAAAATGTGGGCCACATACCACTTGTATTAAAACCATGTCAGCATTATTTTTAAAAAGTCCATTTAATATGCCTCCTCCTACCCTTCAGATAAAGAATCTCTGGAGGTGGGTAGTGTAACCAGTCCCTCACATTATTCTCATGAACTACTGCTTTATGACAGTGAAGACTGTAACCTTGGCTCTCTATGAACAAACCTAGAGACCTTTAAAAACTGACCAATGGGGTGGAAAACACTACTTGAGTGATTCTGAGCAGAGCTCCTAACCTTCTGCAGGACTATGGACACTTCTTCGAAATCAAGAGGGATGGGTAAGGGGTCAGAGAGAGGTGGTGGGAGAGAACGAAATTGAGAAGGAGTGTAAAATGCTCACCAAATAATTTCACCTTAAAACTTCTTTTAAAGTGTATGCCAGTGATTCATCATAATGTGCCCACATATGAGGAGAAATTCTGGGACCATTTACGTCGGCAGGCCCATTGCCTCCCACTTTAAGTGGGTGGAGGGAGGGTTAACTTCTTGTGAAAAACCACTCAAATTTAATAACTCGACTGAGCTGTCACATTATTTACAAATCCGGAAAACTTATTTTTATGATTTTTGATTTGACTCTGGGCCTTTTGTTTTAATTAAAATAATCTATTAAGTAAAACCAGCTAAATTCTAAATCAATTTGAGTTAATGACAATCAATTGATGCCGTACTAGTGAAGTGTCACAGAAAACCACAGTAATCAAATTGATAACTTACTTAATGAAATGTCATAGAAATATTTCTTTGTCCAATACTTAATTTTAAATTAAACAGATTTATGTTAGCTGTAGCAACACAGATTTGCCAATTTGCTGTTGCAAAATCGACATCGTCCCAAATGTTCGAAAAAAACTGTTATAATGCAACAGTGTGGAAAGGAAAAGTCCACTTTCCCCTGATTTTCTTGTAGCTATGGCTCTAGCAGTAGAGTCAAGGGTGGGGGGTGGGGGTGAAGCATGTAACAGGAAATGGTTTGTGTTAGCATTCAAATGGCACTGTGTTGGGCAGGGGGCCTGGGATGCTTTTACAGATGGCCAACCAATGAACTGAGTGAATATTCCAACCTGACCCATGGGTTTTCCCTTTCAACACAGAGAGCAGATTTTTCTTGGCCTCATTTTCTTACGTCCCTCACCTCATTTGTCCATTAGTTTGTGACTCTTGACTCTGATGGAAATTTAATGCAAAAATAAAATCTATTTTGTTGCAAAGCTCTACTAGCCCATTATTGTTTATAAGCCTTTATCTAAAAATCTATTCTGGTATTTGCTGGAGCAATCTATATTGGAACAGCCTGAGAATCAACCATTTCCATCCACAACACAAGGAGAGTGAAAGGGCGAGGGCTATGCCCTCCGTCTTACCCCGGATCCACCATGTTGGGGCAGTCACCATGTGCTTAGGAAAGTACCTTCTTCCCGGAAGCCGGGATTTCTTTAAACTAACCAATGACAATCAAGGAACCTGCGCGCCATAGAGATGACCACATCCTGTGTAACGAGACCCGACTTGCGCCTGGCCAATCGGCAGGGCCACAGTCAGCTCCCCTCCCCTCACTCCACCCCCCCATTAAAGGCCCTGATTTTCTCACGGGTGGCACTCTGCCTCCAATCGCTGGGCCGACCGGAGGGCGGGGTCAAGTTAGCTAGCTCAATAAAGGACCTTCTGCTTTTGCATCGGACTGGCTCCCTGGTGTGGTTTTCTTGGGGATCTTGAAATCTGGGCATAACAGCTCAACTCA
>NW_006283760.1:686332-687226 GCF_000327345.1 Myotis davidii | reverse complement strand
GAAAGTCCCTTCTCCCCGGAAGCCGGGATTGCTTTAAACTAACCAATGACAATCAAGGACCCTGCGCGCCATAGAGATGACCACATCCTGTGTAACGAGACCCGACTTGCGCCTGGCCAATCGGCAGGGCCACAGTCAGCTCCCCTCCCCTCACTCCACCCCCCTATTAAAGTCCTGATTTTCTCACGGGTGGCACTCTGCCTCCGATTGCTGGGCCGACCGGAGGGCGGGGTTGAGTTAGCTAGCTCAATAAAGGACCTTCTGCTTTTGCATCGGACTGGCTCCCTGGTGTGGTTTTCTTGGGGATCTTGAAATCTGGGCATAACAGAGAGAAGCCCTCAGGGCGAGTCAGGAGGATGGCCTGGCCACTATGCAGTTCTCAGGAAGCTAGGGAGGAGCACAGGAATGAAAAGACCTAGTCCCTAGTCTGATGGTTCAAGAAAATGCCTGTGAAATTTACAATGATGCAGGAAATAAGGCTCACTTCTCTCATTTCAGCATTATTCTACTTTGCCAAGCTTTTTGGATTTAAAAGTATCTCCCTCACTCTCTCATAGAACTTTCCCTATCAAACATATGTGATCATATTACACACACACACATATATGCCGGGAAGCCGGTCCATCCTTGCTGTTTCAAGGGACCTGGCATATATGGCATACTGTTCTTAATATGTTTGCTCACCTTCTTGGCACTATGTGTTTTAACCAAGGTCACCTCTCCGAGAAAGGTTGTTTCCCCAGGTAGAGATTTTCCCCTGAAGTTAGGGAGGGAATAAAACCCCTTCACTAAGTGCCAGGCGGGTAATTAATCTCTTTAACTATGAACAATCATGCTTAAGCTACATAATCTTTACTCCCTGGAATGGAGATAAGAAACACCCTAACCTTTGGC
>NW_006283760.1:675118-686089 GCF_000327345.1 Myotis davidii | reverse complement strand
ATGTGTGTGTGTGTGTGTGTGTGTGTATATTCACATGCCCTCCTAAGAAATATTAACTAGAAATAGACAATTGTAGAGAAAATGAGGTTACAACAAATGTGTTCAACCTCTTCTTAATTGCTGTCAGCATCCTACCTGGTTTTATTGCCTGAGTCATAGAGAGAGATATCTCATTAAGTGTAGCTGCAAGTCAAGTCAAATTTAATAAATATGAAGAAGTCATAGCCAGGAAATATGAGACTGTTTTTCTTTTAAAAATGTATTAGGTTGACCATGTAAGACAGTGATCTTCAACCAACTGTTCACTTCTTCTAGTTCTAGCAAACTTATCTACTGAACCAAATTCATTTTTCAATAAAACCTGAATTAAATTTATTTATAAAGTGTTCATAAATGGAAGGGTTTCCTATAAGAACTCTTATAACTCAATGAGAGGAAGACAAAAAAAATTAATGGGTAAAGGACTTGAATAGATTTTTTTCCAAAGAGATATATGAACACCCAGTAAACATAAAAAGACAGATGGTGAGCATCATTAGTCATAAGGGAAATAAAAATCAAATCACAATGAGGTACCACTTCACAGCCACTAGGATTGTTGTAATCATTATCTTTGTCATCATGATAATGATCATTACAGAAAAACAAAAAAACAAAACATTGGCAAGAATGTGAGGAAACTGGAACCCTAAACATGGCTAGTGGGAATAGAAAATGGTATAGCCAGTGTGGAAAATAGTATAGTGGTTCCTCAAAAAATTAACCATACAATTACCATAGGATACGATAATGCCACTGTTAGGTATGTGTTGAAAAAATTGAAAACAGGGATCCAACATATACCAGCATTATTTATAATAGCCAAAGGTAGAGCACATTATATTAATCATAGAATTTATTACAATTAACATTCCAAGTGACATTAGTCAAGTGGAATTGAGATAGTGCTCGCTCATTGCGATTGCTTCTGTAGTTGAGCTTGATATGGATTTTATTACTGGATTTTATTCTCTGTTTTATCAAATGCAAGTAATGCTGCTATGAACATAGGTGTACAATTATCTTCTCCACACCCCGCTTTCAATTCTTTAGGGTATATACTCAGAAGCAGAATTGCTGGATCATATGGCAATTTAATTTTAATGATTTTGAGGAGCTGTCATACTGTTCTCCACAGCGACTGCATTATTTTAAATTCCCATTGATAGAGCATGAGGGTTTCAATTACTCCACAGCCTCATCAACCTTGTTATTTTAAACCTTTTGTTTTTTATTGTTGCTGTTAATCTTCACCCAAGGTTATTTTTCCATTGATTTTAGAGAGACTGGAAGGGAGAGGGAGAGACACACACAGAGAGAAACATGGATGTGAGAGAGACACATCCATCGGTTGCCTCCCGCACTGGCCCTCACCAGGGCCTGGAATGGAGCCAGCAACAGAGGAGGTACATACCCTTGACCAGAATTGAACCTGGGGCACTTTAGTCTGTGAGGGCCAACACTCTATCCCCTGAGCCAAACTGGCTAGGGCTATCACGTTTGATATAGACCTTAATGGGTATGAACTAGTATCTCATTACAGTTTTGATTTTCATTTCCTGACTTATTAGTGATGTTGAGCATCTTTTAATTTGCTTATTATCCATTTTATGTCTTCTTTGGACATATAAATACATTTAATGCTACAAAAAATCAAATACATCATTCACTGCCTTTCCCATATTCTTAGCTTATTATTTAAAGATGCCATTGCTTTTTCAGGTTGTCTGTATCTTTACTATAGTGATTTACTTCTAGATTAATTATGCAGAATAATTGGGAAATGAAAGAGCTCCAAATGAACATCATGAATCACTCCTCATCTCCCTTCAAAGAATCAGTTAGTTTATGAAGCTGCTACAAACAAAACCCATCACAGTTGACATGTGGAGAAGCTTTTAGACTTAAAAGCTTGAACTGCTGATTTCTACTCTGATATAGATTTTCAGACAAACTATGAGAAAATTTAGGCCTCATAGGAAAATGTTCCTGTCCATCAAATTCACAATTTTACCTTCTGCCCCCAAATTCTTTATGTGTTTTGGTTTTCATATTTATAAATTATTTAAGCTAAAGTAACCCACACTCACTTTTGTTTAAAAAGGAAGACAAAATTCATCTAAAACAACAATCATCTTGAGTTTTAAACATCATAGAACATAATTACCTCCTGGAATAATATTTTGTGTAATGAATGGTGTGAATATTTGAACTCTGGCAACTCCCATATCCCACTTGCACCTGTATCAGAATAATGCAAAAAAAGAAGAAGAAAACAAAGAAAAAGAAGGAGAAAGGGAGAAAGAAACAGGTTTCCTTTGTTGATTCAGTTGGGATAAAAATAGATTATGGTAAATTGTAGCTGTAAGTAACAAGAGCTTTTATATAGTTTTATGCTCAACACTGAATGTGATAAATGATTTTGAGAAGCATTCAACCATATACGTCTATAAAATGTTAAATTTATGATGAATTTGGGGAAAATTTACTTTGTAGATGACAGAATGATGAAGCTACGTGAAGTCAAGTGCTTTGGGACAAGGTCTCACAGCTAGTGAGTGGTGGAGTCCGGGGCTCAGGACTTCTGCCTATCCCCCTAGGGCAGTGGTTCTCAACCTTCCCAATGCCATGACCCTTTAATACAGTTCCTCATGTTGCGGTGACCCCCAACCATAAAATTATTTTCATTGCTACTTCATCACTGTAATGTTGCTACTGTTATGAATGGTAATGTAAATATCTGATATGCAGGATGTATTTTCATTGTTACAAATTGAACATAATTAAAGCATAGTGATTAATCACAAAAACAATACGTAATTATATATGTGTTTTCCAATGGTTTTAGGCGACCCCTGTGAAAGGGTCGTTCAACCCCCAAAGCGGTCGCGACCCACAGGTTGAGAACCGCTGCCCTAGGGACTCCCTCACTGGAACATGCCTCTCTGCACACAATAACCTCCTCCCACCAGTCCAGACAATGACCAAGAGCGGCGCTTGTCCTGCCCCTCCCGGTTCATCCTGCCCGCTAACCTCGGTCCCTCCTCCGACCTGCTTTTATCTCATTGCAATCAAGACCCCGTCAGACTTTCTTCAGGAGTCTCGTTAGAATAAGACATCAACAAAGGAATGTATGCTCATGGATTTTATAGGTCACCTTTCATGATTCTCTAATAAAAACTAAAGTAGTTGTGTTATTGAATTATGAAATAAGTAACCTCCTTTCAGCTTTCCCCTCGGCCAGCACTGAAGCTGACACTTCCATGGCATGTACCCAGAAGCTCCTAAGCTCCGAGAGCTCAGCACAAGCCGCTAGCAAACACAGGCCTCGTCACGGGCCCCCCAAACCTAATTACTACAAGTGCAAACTTTCCTCCGGAGAGAGACCACTTGCTCTCCAAATCTGACAGGTAGAAATTAGTTCCCTAATGGAACGGAATCGTTCTGCAAATTGAAGGAATTAAGTGTGCCTCTTTCATTTAAGCTCCTTTTAAATTAGATTTTAATTTGGATCCACATGTGAAGAGGTTGGCGGCATGAAGCAGCTTAGGCTGGCCCAGAGCCAATTATTTTATATTGCTCCTCTCCAGGTATGGTGCGTCTCCTTCATAACCACTGGCCACTGTGGGCAGAGGAACTCATCCTTGATGAAGGCGAGTTTTCTTGAGAGTACCATGTCACTTTGAAATATTGCCAAAGGATTGGTTGCTTTCTCTACCACTAATTTCACGGTCACAGAGACATCAGAGATTGCATAAAGGATGTCTTTGTATGCGATTTTTTTAAAAAAAAATCATCACTGTTAAAAGGTAGAGGCATAAAGAAAATATTAGCTCATCAGAAGTGCAATATAATAAAGAGAGGCAATTTATGCAGCACTGGTTCAATTATAGAGTAATTTCTTTCTCAAGCAAAAGCACAGCAACAACGAAGAGATCAATAGAAGGTCATTTCTTATAACAGGTAATAACCAGTAGATCACAGTGACTGTAGAAGACTCTTCAGAGCATGTATTTCATCCAATAAACATAAATATACCAGAATCATGTCTAATTATGCTCCAAGGATATCTGCAAGGGTCATCAGAATGTATATGAATTGAGAACTTCAGCTTATTACTCCAATTGAATATGTAGATTAATTATTTTTGAGAACATGTCACAATTCCAGTAGAAACTAGGTTTTCTAAATATTTTTTAAACTTTCACATGAAAAATCTAAATAACCATGAAACCACCCAATAAATCTTTAAATACCTCTTAATAAATATAATACTATCATAATGTCAATATTAGTATATTCCATCGATGAAATGGTGATAGGGAAGAGAGGCTTGTGTTACCGATAGAAGAACAGGTAAAGGTATTTCATAGGTAATGACCACAAAATAAGTTTTAAAAAACATTGGGTAGCATTCAAACTGGAAAATGTTCTTCATTCTCACTGTAAGCCAAGTCAGGCTACTACCTCTCTACCATGAATGGCCCAAAACTGCGTGTTCCTCGCGATGGATCATATCCAGAGTCCTTTTTAGAAGAAAGAATCTTCTTACGCTCTGACATTAGCTGGGGCTTTGGGTAACCGGGCAGGCACGGGTGAAAACTGGGACTTCGGCCAAGGGCCTGCTCAAGTTAGAGTTTCAATAAGCACCAGACAGTGAGCTCTAGTTCTAGCTCGTCTTCGGGTAAGTAGCATTTGCTGATGTAAAGAAAAACACTGCATACTATTTCATAAACAATTAAAATGACAAGAGCTGGGGAAAGTTAACTCACTGGCTTACAGTGAGAAATGAAGAAATACATATATATGTACTTCATTTGTTCATTGGAACTATAATTTCTTTTATAAAGGTCTGTTACATTTTCTTTGTGTAACCAATAGAAATATTAAAAACACATGATGGAAGCCTACTTTTGATTATGTAGGCTGAGTTAATTAGTCTAATTTATCCCTTGAAACAATAAAAAAAATTCTGAGAAAAATATTTCTTTAACTATCGTATTAATCGGATTGAAGAGATGGGAGGGAATTTCCAAAGCCAATGTTGGGGTAGGCCCAAATCCACGAAAGTAAATGAAATTTCAGGCATCTACATTCCTTTTACCCTGAGAGTGTTTGCTGGTAAGGGGAAGTGTGTGTGTGTGTGTGTGTGTGTGTGTGTGTGTCACAAAGTGAGACGGTAAGATATCAAGGCCCAGTGCTAACACAGGAGGGAGGTGATCAGAAATTTTCCCCAAGTGAAGCTGGGGTCCAACCGGGCTACACAATCAAGATGAGTGTGGACCTGATGTGCACCTGCCACCCAGTAACTTTCCTACAACAGTCTACCTACGGGAAGAGCTTCCTGGTGATTCTGTTCTTAGTTTGCTTGTTTTGTTTTGTGTCATTGTTTTCTTTGGCATTAAATGGACCAAGTACATCCCAGTGAGGGTAAAAACAAAGTCCCTGAGAAGCTGTTGCCACAGCCCAGACCAGAAGTACAGTAGATGCAACCTTGTCTGTCATCATTTTCGGAAGAAGAAATTTACTAAATTTAAAACAGTTCCAACAAGAGAGGAGAGAAATTAAAAGGCAAAGAAAATATTTGAAACATGTAAGTTGATTCCAAAACAGCGGTGAGATGCCATTTAAAGAAACCTACTGGCTTAAGAGAATAAAAAACAAACAAACCATAAACGTTAGATAGAGGTAGCAGAGCAAAAAACAAAGACAGTTAAAAAGAGAGAGAGAGAGAAAGAAAACAAAGGACTAAATCTAGAACAAGCCAAAAATTCCCAAGATTTAATAACAAAACCAATTAATAGAACATTGAAACCACTTGTATTACACACACAATCTAGCCAGTGAAATGGATAAAGAAATGAACAGAATATAACTCCCCTGGTAGATAATCAAACACATGCAATTTGATGTCTCACAGCTTCACTGTAAAGCTGTGAGTATACTTAAAAAACAGACAAAAAAACGTACAGAGTTTTTAAATATAAGCAGATATCCAGAGGTTTCTCGCCCTGATTCTAGCTGGCCTAGGAAATTGAATAGACATTTCTCCAAAGTAAATGTAAAAATGGCTAAGTACATAAAAAGATGCTCAATAGCACTAGAAAAATGCGAATCAAAACTACAAGAGACCACCTCACATCCACTAGGACTACTGTCAAAAAGCAGAAAATATTAAGTGCTCCTAAGTCGTGGAATAATTGGAAGCCTTGTTCCCTGTTGGTAGGAATGTAAAATAACAGTCACTGTGGAGAACAGTGTGACAGTTACTAAAAAATTAAAAATGAAATCACCATATTATCAAAAATTGCACTTCTGTGTATATAGCCAAGAGAATTGAAACTGGGGTCTGCCTAGCCAGTTTGGCTCAGTGGATAAGAGGGTTGAAGGGTCCCAGGTTTGATTCCAATCAAGGGCATGTACCTTGGTTGCAGGCTACGAACCTGGCCCAGGAGACAACCAATTGATGTGTCTCTCTCACATCGATGTTTCTTTCTCTCTGTCTCTTCCTCTCCCTTCCACTCTCTAAAAAATCAATGGAAAAATATCCTCAGGTGAGGATTAACAACAACAAAAAAAGAAAAACAAAAGACAATGGAATCTGGAAGAGATGTTTGTACACCCATATTCATAGCAGAATTATTCACAATAAGTAAAACACAGAAGCAATCAGAGCCTCCATGACAAGTGATCTGGTAGGCAAAGTGTGATATATGCATACAGTTTAATATTGTTCAGCCTTAAAAATAAAAGAAACTCCTATATTTTCTAAAGCATAAATGAACCTATTATGCTAAGTGAAATAATCCAGGCACAAAAAGAGGAATACTATGTGATTCCACTTATATGAAGTCCTGGAGTGGTCAAAATCAGCGAGATAGATATTAGAATGGTGGTTGCTAGTGCCTGGGGGATGGAGGCATAGGGATTTACTGTCTAATGGGTACAGAGTTTCAATTTTACAAGATATAAACGTCCTGGAGACAGATGGCAAGGACAGTCATATATCCTTATAGGTGTATTTAATTCCATTGGGCCGTACACTTAACAAGGGTTTAAGTGATAAACTGTATGTATGAATCTTTTACCACAATATGCTAGATACAGCCTTAGACTTACAAAGATGAGAAATAGCAAAAAATATCCTTCAAAAATGTTAATGTGTAGGGGAGGACACGATATATAGTAGAAATAAGGAGTAGGGAATCACAGGGCATTTCTGCAGGATTTATAACGTGTCCTGACCTTAAGGCACACCCTCTCCAGACCAGAACTTGCCGCCGGTGTGGCCCACTGTGTCGGATCTGACGATAGCCCTTTCCTGTAATTTGTTAGCTGTCCTTGTTCTTCAAGAAGAGGGGATGTTTCTGGCCATTATTACTAATTGATGGCTGGGAATGGTAACCCCTATCTTGCATTTTAACGTTCTCAGGCTGCTAAATTGGGTATCACTCATGTCTGACTTTTCATTTTTCACATTATGTATATTTCTGACCTGTCATCAGCTCTCTCATTCATTTTGTCCTTTCATGCTATTCTAATCTTTTATTCTTTTACTATCATTTTTGTAGGTGTAAGTAATTAGAAGACAAATGAACACGTTCTATCTCCCATGTTAGTCAGAATTTTTTGTCACCTCAAATTTGAACAGTTAGGGTATTTTTAAATGAACCAATTTATTCCTTCACCACTGTCAAATGCATTTTGCTTTGGAAAATGTAGTATATTGTATTAGTTTTTTATTCTTGTTCTAACAAATTACTACCACACATTTATTCTCTTATAGTCCTGGAGGCCAGAGATCTGCAAACATTTCTATGTGTCAAGGATGCGTCCTGGGGACCTGATAAAAAGTCCATTTCTTGCTTTTTTCAGCTTCTAGTGGCTACCTGTATTTCTTGCCGGGGCCTTTCCCCCTGCTACAGGCCCACAGGACACTTTTGATTATATCACTAGTAGGGCCTACCTAGTCTGATCCCTCCATCTCAAAAGTTTAATGTATTCACATCCCAAAAGTCCTCTGGCCATCTACAGGAATCCTCCCTCACCTATAGTTTTACTTGTTGCTGTTTCAGTTTCCCACATCAACCATGGTCCAAAAATAGCAAAAGAAAAATTCCAGAAATAAACAATTGATAAGTTTTAAACTGTGCACCATTCTGAGTAGCGTGATGAAAGCTCGCACTGTCCTGATCCATCCCCCCCAGGATGTGAATCACCCTCTGTTCATCGTATCCACGCTGTACAGGGTCCCCACCCATTAGCCACTCGGTAACTGTCTTGGTTATCAGATCAGTTATCAGTGAGAGAGAGGAAGAGGCAGAGAGGCAATATTCACATAATTTTTACTATAGTAGATTTTTATAAATTGTTCTATTTATTATTATTGTTGTTGTTAATCTCTTCCTGTGCCTAATTTATGACAAACTTTATCATCTATAGAAAAAAGACATAGTATATATAAGATTCTGTACTATCCATGGTTTTAGGCATCCACTGAAGGTCTCGGAATACATTCCTTGCCGATAAGGGGGGACTGCTGTAAATGAACATAGTCATAGGCCGTATAACCCTGATCCCACTTTTTATATGTGTGTGTTTTTTAAGAACAGCTGCTTCAAATGCCTGGAAGATAGAAACTGAGCCTTTGACGTTTCCTTTAAATCTTTGAACAATAGAGGCTTATGTGTGAAAATGATAAAATAAATACAGGTGTCTGTATGAGAACATTTGTATTATGTCATCTCTGTGTTGAAGCAAATGTTCATAATTGTATTTTCATAATTATGATGAAGCATTTGTACGGAGGCACATGAATCATTCTATAAAGAGCACTTGTGTGCATGGGAAGATGAGGGTCTGACGAGTGACTCACTCTGTGAAGAGCACTGGACGGCATGAGAAGATGAGCCTCTGAGACAGGATCTGGGTCACGCAACCGCGTGTGATTTTAGCCAGTTATTTAGGGCGTTGTGCCCAGCGTCCCCATTTTTGAAAATGGAGATGTGGATGCTTACTTTGCTCTTTCTGTTTTTTAATGATCACAACACATTTTGGTCCCTCTATTAAATGACATTAAATAGTTTAAGTTTCAACTACTAAACAGCACTTCGAAGGGAGAAAACACAGATACTATTATTATTATACTTGAATGATTTTCTTTAAAAACACAATTCCAGTCTTTATGTAGATTACAGAGCAGCCTAAAGCAAAAAGTGACATCTCTTCTATGGCACTTAAGACACTCAGTGCAGAGATGGAAGCCATGTCACAGGAACAAAGGTGAGCCCACAGTGCAGGCTTCCAGCAGCCAGAGCTGGATGGTGGGCTGAAACCTCACTGCACACCAAGGCAGCGCACATACAGTACCACACCAAGCCATACTCCCACCCGCTGAAATTAAACAGGCGACCAGCCGTGGAGAACTTAGCCGGTAAAACTGTATTAGGAGCAACCTGCTCTGTGGATTTATTTCTTCCTCATACTTTATTCTCAACAGACACTTCGGATAAACTTTAACCGTGATGCGCTTGGAAATAGACTCACATTTTGCGATCATGTATCTACCGTTTCGCTGCCAGTGCAGATATCTGCTCTGCCTCCTCCCACAGCTCTCCGCCGCTAGGCTGTGTCTCAGCATGAATCTGAATAAAGTCCAAAAGTGTCCTTGAGGAAGCAAAAATCAAGATATTTTTAGACAAGACTTTTTAAACAAGCAAATTCGAGCCTGGAGATGAGCCAGCGTATCTGATGACATGCCTTTACCAACTTCACCCAAAACTTCAAACGGAAGGGCTGAGTCAGCAGCAGCTTCCTCACTCTCAGGGCATTCTTTCCAGTCGAAATCTCAAACCCTAAATAAACCCTAACACCACCGACTTCAGAACTCACACACAAAGAAAAGGAAAACCGAAAGTCTTCAACAGAGTCTTCTCAATGAAATGCGGCATCTGTGAATCGATAGGACAAAAGGAATGATCTCACACCAGGAGGTCAGTGTACTACAGTTTTCCCTCGGATATAGGGCTAGAAGGCATACTCCAAAATAAAACAATGAAAGAAAAACGTAAGATTAAATGAGAAGAAGTAACATCTAAAGAATGATAACTTCAAAGTCTCGGAATTTACTGGGGAAAAAAATTGATTGGCCTGATCTCACTCATTTGAGGAATATAATGAACAACATAAACTGATGAACAAAAACAGATCCAGAGGCAGAGAAGCGTCAATCAGACGGTCAAACCTCAGAGGGAAGGCAGGGGAGGCTGGGGATAACGGGGAGAGATTAACCAAAGGACTTATATGCAAGCATATAAGCCTAGCCCATGGACACAGACACCAGGGGGTGAGGGCATGAGTAGGGGGATGGGGGGTAATGTGGGGATAAGGACACATACGTAGTAACTTAATCAATAAAAAAAGATTAAAAAAATTGATTGGCTGTTGCTACAAAAATAATTCTAAAATTACTCACAGGACAAGCATGCCCAGCCAGGTGGGACTTTGAGGGTGGTGACTGGGGGGCCTGTCCAAGCTAGTGCACAGGCAGACCCCACTGATGGTGTGGCCGCTTCCCCTGCAAATCTTCCCTGAGGACCTAGGCTTCTTCAGTCAGTCTTTACCAAGTTCCCTCTCCAAGGTCATACTCCCTCCTTTATGCTAATCATGGGCTTCATTCCCTCCTTTGAGAAGGCTTGATTTCTTGCCCACAAAAAGACCAGATACTTGAAAACAATGACCTATTTCCTGTCCCCTTTAGTGCCTCAAAACGTGACATCCAGGATAAACAACACAGTTTTTAAAAATTTATCTTTATTGTTGAAAGTATTACAGATGTCCCCCTTTTTCCCTTCACTGACCCCTCCACCATACACCTCCCACAGGTCTACCTAACTATCCTCTGTGTCCATGGGTTATGCATCTGCATATACA
>NW_006283760.1:661045-675023 GCF_000327345.1 Myotis davidii | reverse complement strand
CCCTCTGAGATTCATCTGTTCCATGCTTCCATGTCTCTGGATCTATTTTGTTCTTCAGTGTATTTTGTTCATTAGATTCCATATATAAGTGTAAGCTCATATATGTTTTTGAGCTTGATTTCTAAGTTATTATCTAAGTTGTGTAAAGAATTGCAAATATTACTTATAAAATATTATAAATCTTGAATAAAATTGTTTCAGCAAACTTTTAAATGTTTCCAGTGGAATCTAAAAATGTAGCAGTTAGATACATACAACATTATCCGTTTAAGAAAAAATATTGGCTCAGTGATTGAGCATCAATCAACCTATGAACCAGGAGGTCATGGTTTGATCCCTAGTCAGGGCACATGCTTGGGTTGTGGGCTCAATTCCCAGCCAATCAATGATTCTTTTTCATCATTGATGTTTCTATCTCTCTCCCTCTCTCCTCCACTCTCAAATAAATAAAAGTATACTTTTTTTAAAAAAGATAAAATCTCATCTTTATCAAAAAGAAGTTTTACATAATTTACTCTTTTAACCCATTTATGCATTCCAATTCTTCCATACAACACTGTCTTAAAGTAATATAGTTATATTTGGAAATAGTTTGTTTTTTACTCTATCATTCTTTTTATAACAATATGTTTATGCGATGAAATGATCTCTTTGCCTATATGCTAAATGTCTTTCTGGATTGAATATATCAGTACAATATCTACTAGTATACAGCTAATCAAAATAATATATTACACTGTTTGATTATTTAGCATAAGCAATAAATATTTCTAGAACTAAATCTTCTTCTAAGACGTAAGAGGTACTATTTTCTCCTAATTAGTTTAATTATTTGAGAATGAACGTTTTTCAATGCATACATGACAAATGGCTTAGCATCAATTCTATTCCTATTTTTTTCCTTTATGTGTGTAAGCTCTGAGAAAATTTGTCCACATAAAATAATAAATAGGAATAGAAGAAATTTTACTAAAGAAGTGTCATTTATTTGAACTGCATCCAAAAATCATATAATAATCTGTGCCAAAATCATCTGATGATCTACTATGAAAAACTATTTTTAATGATTTATCAGCTGACAGATTAGATTTTTCTTCAACTTATTTGCTTCCAGAGTTCTTAATTACCACAATCTTCCTTTTTAAATAAAGTTGTTCCTCACTATTTTAGTTGTAGGCATTAGGTTATGTCCCTCTTCTGCTTTTTGAGGCGTTTCTATTCCCTCTATTTTCATTAACCTTTTTTCTTTCTCACGCTTGGAATGAAAGGTCCACTCAGATCAGCTTATAAGACGCCTACTCCCTTGTACTGGCACAGACTGTTGTGTAGAAGCAAATGAGTGAAGGAATCCTGCAATAGATACGGTGAAGAAAGTGGTAATATGCTTCTATCAAATAAGTACTTTGATATAGTGCATATTCCTTCCCTAAGGCTGCCATATAAACTACTGCAAACCAAGTGGCTTACAACAGAAATTCATTCTCTCATAGTTCTGGAGGCCAGGAATCCAAAATTGGGGTATTTATCAGCAGGACTGTGCTCCCTCTAAAGGCACTGTGGGCGAGTTCTGTCTTGCCTCTTCCAGCTTCTAATGGCTCCAGGCACAGCTTGGCCTGTGGATGTCTAACTCCAATCAGCCTGCACTTCTCATGGCTCTTCCTCAAGTCTGTCTTCCCTTTGGTCTCCTATTACACTTGTCACTGGGTGTAAGGCCCAATGGGGTGGTCCAATTCAATTCTGAATTCTTTAATTACAGCTGCAAAGATCCTTTTTGTCACATTTGCAGCTTTTTGGGTTAGAATATAGACCTTGTTTTTTTAAGAACCACCATTCAACCCATTAGAGTGACTAAGGCTAAAGTCCCTTGGGTGCCTCTTAATATCTGCCACGCAGGCCTGGCTAAGCTGGTTATTTTTAAGAAACAACAGACAGGAAGACCCTTTGACCTAGCTTTCCCCTAACTGCCTAAAAGAGTTTAGATAGAGACCTGCTTCAGGAAGGGAGATGGCATCATACGTAACCGCAGTGTGATGTGAACAAGCGTGTGACAGAAAGGGAGGAACCTAGCGAGGCCCCTTTGTTCAAAGCCCTCGCTGTGTGGCATTGTTACAGATGGCCCACCAAACACCGTGTCTCTATGTCCAAGTGGATCGCTGCCCTGCGCACTGAAGTCCCAAACCACAGCTCCCCACCTCCCTTCTCCTTAGCTCAAGATGGCATGTGACCCTTCACTGCCCACCTGTGCTCAGACCCCAATATTCTCATGGAACCCCCATATGTACGCAGGTATCAAATTTGGTTATTTTCTCCTGTTAATCTGTCTCATGTTAATTTGATTATTAGTTCAGCCAGAAGAACATAGAAAAGTAGAAGGAAAACTTATTTTTCTGCCCTCACACCTTCAGCATCCTGCCATTAAAAACATCACATTGGATCCTCATGTGGACCCATTCAAATTTCCTCTTCATATGTGTAGAAAGCACCTGGGAAAGGCCCCTGAGCTGTCATCTGAATCCAGGGGTGCCTGGCAGAGCTATGCCCTGGACACATACCTTGCCAGAGGCAGGTGTGTTGTCAGCCTGACCTCAGCTCAGATGCCAGGGTGTGAGTTTCATTATCTAAATCCAGCCAAGCACCAGGAACAAACACCATTATTCAGGCCCACCCAGAAGGGACAATCACAAAGAAGCCACAAGAATGCACATAATCTCCTTTGTCTTGGGCTTTAGTAAAACTTCCTGGTATGTTGCTGTATAAAATAAATGTGCAGTATCGGCTCTGGGTCACTGTCTCTCCATCAGAGGACAGCTGTCCCACCCGGCCCCAGCTTTTTCCTTCTGTCTGTGTCTGTCTCTTTCTTTCATTTTCTCAATCCCCAGCCACCCCTTCTCAGGAACTGGACTGCTCTCTAGCTGCCCTGGATGCTGAAAAGAGAGAAATATTTATACATATGTACATACTGAGGAGAGGTGACTTGGACATGGAGGATGCATATACTGAAGTCACAGAGGTTCTTCTGGCTCACTCTACAGAAAGGATGAAAATCTACATTTTTACCAACAGTGCATGGAGTTTTCTCTATCTCCAATTACTCTTAAAATTATCCAAATGTAAGTTTTTCTACAGCAGTGGTTCTCAACCTTCCTAATACTGCGACCCTTTAATACAGTTCCTCACGTTGTGGTGACCCCAATTTCATTGTTACAAATTAAACATAATTAAAGCATAGTAATTAATCACAAAAACGATATGTAATTATATATGTGTTTTCTGATGGTCTTAGGCAACCCCTGTGAAAGGGTCATTCGACCCACAAAGGGGTCTCGACGTACAGGTTGAGAACAGCTCTTCTAGAGTATCATTTTTATATGATTTGTCCTTTTAATGATTAGTCATGAGTTTGAGATTCTCTTCATATTGTGATTAACTTTGGGTTCTATTCTTTTATAAACTGTTCATATACTTCCTCCATTTTTTTCTATCAGTTGTTTGTTTTAGTTCTTTAATTTTCATGAATTTTTTTTTATATTCTAGATCTACACAATCCAATTGTGTAGACCCCAGTAACAGGTGGCTGTATAGATTTAAATTTAAATTATTTAAAATAAATTTAAAAGTTCCTTCCTCAGTTGCACTTAGTAACATTTCCAGTGCACAATAGCAGCATGTTCATCATCAACAAAGATGTGTTGGTTTTTGATTCTTTTTCAGTTTTCAAAGTATTTTAAAAAAACATATTCTGGCAGACAAGTGAAAGTGTACTATGGACCATCCCTACTGTCACCTGTCTGTCCCCCTTCCTCTCACTCAGGGACCAAGCATTTATAAGAAAAGACAAACTGTTTAAGGAACTGAAGACTGAGCTTCAATACCTTATGGTCAGAAGAATAGTTCTTAGCAAGCTGTTTATATATCACTTTGGTTGTTTTTATTATTTATTTGTTTCAAGTAAACCATTTTTTATGCACCTAAAACTAGTAATATTATGTCAACTGTAATTAAAAACATAAATTTACAAAGCGATCATCCTAATAAGTCACCCATCTGACCCCACATACAGTTATTACAATATTATTGACTATATTAGAGGCCCAGTGCACAACATTTGTGCACTGGTGGGTGGAAGGGTTGTCCTTCAGTCCTGTCTGTGCCCTCTCACAGTCCAGGACCCCTCGGAGGATGTCCGCCTGTCAGCTAAGGATCCCCCAAGGGGTCCTTAATGCTGCTGTGGAGGCAGGAGAGGCTCCCACCCCCACTGCTATGCTTCCCAGCTGTGAGCCAGGCTTCTGGCTGAGTGGTGCTACCCCTGTGGGAGTGCACTGACCACCAGGTGGCAGCTCCTGCACTGAGCATCTGCCCCCTGATGGTCAGCGTGTGTCATAGCGACCAGTCATTCCACAGTTCAGTCTATTTGCATATTAGCCTTTTATTATATAGGATTCCCCATGACTAATATCCTCATCACTATTTTTTGTATCTGCTAATTTGTTCCTCTTAAAATATTCACCTTCAGAAAATGTTTTGAAATGTTAAATATCTCCCTCCACTCTCCCAGCTCTATAGGAATATTGTCTTTAGTATAGTTTTTGGAATAGAAATACCAATATAAATTTTAATGAAAGCAAAACAAAAAAAAGTTTCATTAATAAAATGCCCTACAGTACAGAGCACCAAAAGTTCCAATGAGATGGATATTTTCATATAAAAAAATGTGATGAGAAAATTTAAAAATCTGTCTATTGTATTTATGTTTTTACTACTTTACTGCTTGAAAAATCTGTGTCTCAGTCTGACAGTTTTGCCACTTCCTTTGATGATATATATAACAAAAAGGGTTTTGCAGACAGTTGAATTTTATGTTTAGATCTCAGAACGCAAACCCTGATGTTGATTTAGGGCATATCTATAGTGTTTTGAGAGCACCCTGGTAGATGACAAGATTTGCAACTTTGAAGAAATGAGGGATCTGATTAATTCTAGGGACTAATAAAATTGACATTTGAGGGTCTGTATCTGAGACAATGTTCATCAGAGCAATGTGTAAATCCCCACAGCAACTGTACAAATTACAACTCACTGAGCCAGATAAACTTGGTGAGAAAAATTATGAGCCATGACTGGAAGTAGATCCTTCAGCACTGAAGTCGAAGCTTGTTTTAAGCCTGAGCTTTGTATGTCTTGCTTTTACTTTTATTTCACTGTTTCCCCTCATTCTTCCTACTTTTCTGTCATAGGCAATGGCAGAATCACATCTGATGGAGGCAGACAGACGCCTCACTGAGGCTGGAGGAAACCTTGGCTAGGGGAACCTCCAGAGGTGGGAGAAAGGGAAGATGTTTGTCCTTGTCTCTGTGGCTCCATAGTTAGCTCTCTCTGCTGCCAAAGAATAGAGAAGCCTCCCCCAGTGCCCTCGGGCAAAACCTGCTAATAATGAAACAGATCACAGCATGAATTTTATTTATCCTTTATTTCATTTCCCAGTGCCGCTTTCACCCATACTATTGCCTGTCCTTCTGCCTAAAGCAGGGAGTTTTAAAATATTTTGGCCATATGACCCCTGAGATGCTGTGAAATATCACATCTGACAAAAGGAAAAAATGGCAGGTTTCCCACACCACACTACAGCACGTCTTCTGTAGACACATTCTCAGACCCACTCCGCTACGCCAGGACCCCTTTTACGTACATTAATAACTTCCCTCGGCCTAATTTGGAACACTGGAGAACAAGATTCTTCTTAATTTAGCAAAGTAATCCAGTAAATTAGTAACTCAATTACTGCACCAGTAATAAATCTCAAAAAGGGACTTACTGCACAATGTAATGTTTCAAAATAAAACTTGAGCAAAGTCACCTTACCCATTGTATAATATGAGGTGTCCTCCAAATGCATATACACACTTTGAATAATTATAAAGGCAGTGTTTATTAATATACATTTCATCTTCAAAATGTATTGTCAGCTGTTAAAGGATGTATACTTTTTGGGGGGACACCCTGCATATCTCCCACACTGATAACAGTAGGGGGTACCTTGCAAAAGTAATAGGAGCCCCTGCATAACTTGCTGAAGAACAGCCCGGCTCGATGGAGTCCATCTACGCCTCACAAGAGAGAGAAAATCACGGCATGTCGGTGTCGGTGGGTTCTCATGCACATTCAAGAAAAGGTCCTGTACTTTCAGAAATTTGGAGAATCTTAGGTATTGGTTGCCGGAAGCCAATTCCAGCAGGTCGTAATTGCAAGAGTTTCATCAAAAGGTTGATGGAACTTGGGGACTCAACAAGGGCTGAGTCACATATGTTGTCACCTGTTGGGAATGCCTGAGGACATTTCCCCAAACCTGAAAAAGGATGATTGTTTGCTGCCAGACAGCTCAGGGCATCTTAATCTGCATGTTACTGCCTCCTACTGGCCAAACACCTGAACAGCCTTAGGCTAATTCTTCCAATCTGACAATGGACTCTGTAGAGATAGGAAACCCTGACCCTTTGAAGTGTTTATCTCTGCCTTGCCTCAGGACAATTTGTGTTAATAAAAAGCATGGGGTCCTGAGACGAAGAGATCTTAGTTCCTTTTAGCTAAGCTCCTCTGACCCCCAATGCCTTTCAAAATTATGCTTCGTCTCTGGACTCTTTAAGTTACACACAGCCTTCTCCAGATTGCTGAGCCCTTCTTAATGCCGGAACAAGAACCCCAGCATTAACTGGTGAGGCAACTGAATTAGATTATTAAGAAGGCAAATGTTTTGTTAGCCTGTTTTAATGCTTTGCTCTAGTCTTCGTGAAAATGGTTAGGTATAGGGGTAAGAATAATACCTTGGCAGACAAAATAACAAGTGTTCCTTTTTCTTATACACTGAGGTTACACGTTGTAAATTCACAAAATGCTTTGCAGTGTGCAGGGCTGAACTGGCTGTGCTGAATACCTAGAAGTGACCAGAGAGGCTGTATGTAACGCAGAGGATAAACAGAGGGGAACAGGAAATGGCACTTATTTCTTATAAATTTTGATGAAAAACGTTGCATGTTAGTGGCAGAAAAGGCTGGGATTTTTAAATGACAATTTTATTAGACCTATATTCTTTATTTACATGTTAATTTCCCAAGTCCAACAGCCTTCTTTCACCAGGAAGAGAGCCTAGTTGTAGTCCCCGCTCCGATTTTATTTTATACCTTTATGGGGGTGGGGGGCAGCGGTGCTGAAAGTCTGAAAAGTAGGTGTTGCTTATGATTTTAATTTTGGAAAATGACTGAGCTTCACATAAAGTGAGAACATTAAATTCTAAGTATAGTCTTTTCAACAATATTTCCATATGTTAGAAACTCTCGGGTGTATCTAATAAAAACAAGAAGTTTCGAGCGTGCTGCATTTAGAACTACCTTTGTACCTGGTTAAGTGATTAGACATTTCACTCTAAAATTTAGTAACAGACATTTATGATTTCATTAAAATTTTAACACAATTTAACTTTGCATATTTTTTAAAAAATGAAATATATACTTTTAGCATAGCTACTCATCCTAAATATGTAGGTGAAATGCAAGATATGCATTTTTACACATGAAGTTTTATTTGTAATTTTATGTTCTCTGAGTTTTATTCTTTTCCTGTTATCAGTATTGCCATGAAATTATTTAAAATGCAAACTATAATAAAATCTTATGAGAATTGATAGAATATAAAACATGAAACTTATAAGTATATATTATATATGAGTTATAATTATTCAAAATTCAAATATAATTTGTGATAATTTTGAGTTTTTCTAAACAAAGAGGCAAAATGTTAAATGGAACATTATTTCTGTAGAATTCTAATTTGCTTTTATAAAAAAAAAACAATGATCAGTAATGAAATGTTATCACCTTTTTTCAGTTTTAATAAGCATTCAGATGGAACAACAAAAATAGTTTATTTACTTAAAGGCAGAGAGTTATCAGATTTAATTAAGACTAGTTTTTAAAGGATATAAAGTTATCAGGTTAAATGCAAACAGATGGAGTTTTATCCTATTCTATTTAATAACAGAAAAGTATACGGTATCTTATAAATGAAATTGGCCAGTATATTCACTTGGTGGTGGGGAGAAGAAAGCATTATTAAATGACATATTAGGAAATTTAAGGGCAAAATATAATGACTGCCTGGCATCTTCTTGAATATGTTTTAGCCACGTCAGTAAGAAGGTAACAGAAAACAAAGTCACAAATAGTTATTTTAAAGTGTTTAGAAATACACTACTTTCTCATATAAAGCATGATCAAAATCCAATTACACCCAATTAAGGATTAGAAATTTCCCAATAATGCTGCTGCAGGAAGTGAAAGCACACAGCAAGTGCCCAGGGAGCAGGGTTAAGCTGTGCCACATCCTCTAATCAGAGAAAAGGTCGCAGACTGATGTTACCAAAATGTGATTAGGCGCAGGACCCGTGTGCCGGCAGCCAATGTTCTCTTGGCTTCGGCATTTCACGGGGAACCTGTGTCGCGCTCCAGAGGCCTCACGTCTGAGGGTGAAGCCCGGCTACATCCTCTCCTGAGCACAGAGACAGCAGGAGACTAGGGAGGATTTGCAGGTCAAAACAGACAGGGATTGTAATTCCTACAGCCAAGGACTCGGAGGCAGGTGGAAAAAAAACAGCTGCGACAGAAAGCTAAAGGACTGCCATGTTGGCCAAAGCCTACAGAACAGACACAACTGGCCCTGGGATGCTGCGGCTCTTCACAGCCTTCCGATCTAGTCAAGAATAATCTTGTCGATTTAGCATCAGTCCACACAGGCCTCACATAAAACTGCTGCAGGTGTTGTAGGACAGGATGCTACAAAAGTAATCGGATTTAACACAGTAAAAGCAAAAGCAATGAGCACAAAAATAATAAATAAATATGTATGTCAATGTCAAAGGAGGATTAAGTTACATAGCCCCCCATTTCATGTGATTTTTCTCAGGAAGAGGAGCAGAAAGAGCTGCACTTCTTACAGACATTTACCTACCTCATTGAAATAGTAGGGACAGATGGCATTTATTATACTTTACTATCAGCCAGGCAAAATGCTACTTTACGTGCATTATCTCTCTTTTAATCTCCATTATCACAACCACCCCAGGACACAGACATTATAATTCCCATTTCAGAAGTGAGCAAACTCAGTCTTAATAAACAATTCGCTCGTGGTCACAGCTCACGGTATGTAACACAAGGTCCTGTTCTGTAACCTCCGCCCGTGCTGGTCCATGCTGAGTTTGATGCCGATTATTTTATAGACACGCTTTGCCCTGATTACAATTTACTGCCACTTATGCTTTGAGCTTCACCCTCTCTTTTCTCCATAGATTCTCTTCCATGACTACCCTATTCCATCCCATTATACACTCTTCTCTTTTTTCATAAAGCAGCTCTTTATTTCCCACTCTAGTATCTCTAACATTTATACCCGCTCTTGCTGAGAAACACACACCCCTCATATTACCTGGTCTACTGTGCCTTTTCTGACCATAGAGATGTTTACTACTAGGCTTCTCCTTCTTGTCAAACAAAAGACAAAGCCACGGGCAGGCTGGAGAAAACAGGAGGACACTGAAGGACCAGGCTACCCGGTTCGGCAACTAACAGTACCAGCTTTGGAAACAGGAAAAAGAAGGCAGAGGAATATATACTCTTAAATAAATTATTTTTAAAAATCAAAATTCTATGATTGGAGGAAAGAAATGTCTAGATTGACAGGTCCCCAAGAGTTCCGGGTGTTAGGTGGAGAGAGAAAGAGGACACCAAGGCACATTAGAGTACATTTTAGAGCGCTACGGAGAAAGCAGAGGTTCAAAGTGCTTTGTCAATGAAGAACTGCCCCTGACTCCTGATAGAAACTGCAAGGCAAACTTGATTCAAGATTACTGTCATGGAGGTGGAGAGTACTGAGCTTCGAGAAGAGAGTGACTTCAACTCCACGGGAACGACATGCCGGAAGGAGGCTCCTGGAAGGTGGGGTTCTGGGAAGAACTGGAGGAGTCTGTGGGTGGTCACATGTGTGATTAGGCATCTGGGTTTGCTGGTTGGCACTGCAAATGTATGATGGGATGGAATAGGGTGGTCATGAAAAAGAATCTATGGAGAAAAGAGAGGGTGAAGCTCAAAGCATAAGTGGCAGTAAATTGTAATCAGGGCAAAGCGTGTCTATAAAATTATCGGCATCAAACTCAGCATGGACCAGCATGGGCGATGGTTACAAAAGGGCTCCCGCCTCCCCAAAGAGACTGAGATACATGGGACGGCTCTCAAGGTCCTTGAGAAACACATTTCTGGTCTCCACAAGGTTTACCTCTTAAAGGGGCAGAGAAAGAATCCATAATTGCAAGTTTTCTACAGTGAATGCTCTAAGAAACGGGAGATTAGAAGCCTGTAGTCAAGAATATCCTCGTCTAAAAGTTAGTCAAGCTGAGTGGAAAATTCAGGTCCTCACGGTTAACTTACAAAATGGAAACTAGTTAGATTCTCATGTTTGGGTATTCAAATGATTGGGGATTTCCAGTGAGAGCTAGAAGACAATGACACAATGAATTAATTCTGGGAACAAATTTATTTCTAACCTTAGATTATATACTGACAGAGCCATGATATCAATCAAGTGTGACAGAGAATAAAGAAATGTCAGACATGTAATATTTCAATGAAGCTTGCCATCTATAGGAATCAATTAGTAAATGTGATCCACAAACATAAAAGAAAAAACAGGTAAAGCATAAGGCACAGCATCCAGAAATTAATAGATGTAACACACACACACACACACACACACACACACACACCACAATATAATTACCAGTGAACTAACAAGGGGGAAAAGGCACCAGAAAAATATGTTTCTGAGTAGAAAATAGACAATATCTGAAATATGAGATTTTCAACTTTGTTGGAGAGTTTGGGAAGTAACTGATTTGCAAGTGATCCTTGGGAAGCAAAAAATGATGCAATTCAGAACACAAACTCCAAAGAATACTAAAATATATTTTAAATAGAAACTATATCTCAACATACAACATGGCTCTACTGTGATATTACATTGTAAACACTAAATATTGATTTATCAAAAAATGTGATAATGAAGGTCATGAAGAGAAATCTCTTAGTTTCCCTTCTAGGAAGTCAATTGATTTCTAGTGAAACAATTTTTAGAATATAGTACTGTTAGCTGCTAAATGACACCAGAATGTTAACAGCGATTGGACCTCAGTTCAGCAACTTCTGTACCTGAGTCCTGGATAAGTGAGAATTCAGAGCCAAGACTCAAGTACAAGCAAAAGTTTATTTAGAAAATCACAGATAGAAGAAGTGAGCCATGAAAGAAGTGAGCCAGCTGGGCTGTGTGGGCTCAGGAAACAAGTACAAATACAAAAGAAGGGCCCTAGGAACTTAGGAGATAGCAGGCAAGGATATATGTGTTGGCGGGGAGGAGAGGGGAGAAGTAAGGGGCAAGTCTTTGGGCATGCTTCAGGGTTCTGAGGGTTTTTATCCCCTCTCTAAAGGCAAGGATCTTAAGGGAGGTCCCATGGGAGGATCTCAATAGGATATGAATCAGCTTTCCAGGTGTGTCCTTTCAGTCATGGTCTCTACTGATCGCTCGGTGTCATGGGGATCGGGGGTCAATAGTCACTGCATCAGGTTCTGATACTGGCCTGGTGTGGCCCTGCCTGGCCCTACTGCTTTTCTAGGCCTAGAGCTGAGACACAACTGAGCCCTAGATGTTATCTCTGGTTTTATCGGAACGCCTTAAGATTCCTAAGATTATTCACTGTCTTGAGAGCTTAATGCTTAAGAGAGTGGTTGTGTAAGAGTTTATATGGGAGTAGGATGAAGCTATTCTCCAGCCCCCTTGTTCCTCCTCTAAGGGGGTCTACTTTATGGCTAGCAGCATGCTAGGGTAGGATATGTCAGGGGAGGGTCTGAACTGAATGATCATCAATATGAAAGGTCAGGGGGTCTAAACCGCATGACCAGAGAGATGATAGGGGAGTAAAGGTCACACTGGAGTTGAGGTCTTTGTTTTCCCAGTTTTGTCTGTTTCTAGGCACCCATGGCTTTCTGCTGTTGCTAGGTATGCAGGGATTTCTGCCCTGGTGACCTTTTATACTTGGCCCACTATCCTTGCTCTGCTCATGCCTGTCTAACTGCCTACTACAGTGCAATGAGATGAACACAATCGCCTATGGATTTAAAAACTGAGAATGAGAAAAACAGGACATAAACTTGTTACCTTAAAATAAAAACAATATATTTTATTACTACTACTATAAATACTTTAGTAGTAGTATAAACCTTATAATAGCACTTGTCTTAAAAAAAATAAAATAGTATGTACTGTATACATTTTTAAATAAGAAATCTAAAGTTCTATCTTAAGCATATACAGTTATGCAAATCTTTGTACCCATAAAGATGCTCTTTGGAGCCTGGATTTAATAGTTAAAAGGAAAATTTAAATGCCCAACAAGATGGCATTGGTGAAAATCTAATTATATATAATGGGATATAATGAAGCTATTAAAATAACATTGTAGAAAACTATTTAATGGTATGAGTGTTTATTATATATTGTTAAGTGAATACAAAACATATTATAAAACAGTGTGATTTCAATAGCAGTTAACATTTGTTGATTCCTTTTTATGTGCTAGACACTGTATTAAGTGCTATACATGCATTTTCTCATTTCCTCTCCATAATAGCCCCATAAAAGAGCTAACATTGATGAGGTTAAGTGACTTTATCTACACTAATAAAAGACACACATGCAAATTGACCATACATTTGCTATGCCTTAAGCCACACCCACCAGCCAATCAGAGCGACTATATGCAAATTAACCCAACCAAGATGGTGGCCAGCAGCCACGGAGCAGGAGCGAGCAGGAGGATTGGTTGCCCCAATGATGAAGGAAGCCACGCTTCCCACGGCCGGCTCTGAGCTCCACTGAAAGCAACAAAGTTTCAATTATAGAAGGTAAATAAATCCCAGAGTAAAAAAGAAAAAGAAAAAAAGGAGAGGCTGGGAGCTTCCGTCACTGGGGAGGCTTGGCCAGCCTCAAAACGGCCCTCAGCCCCTCACTCAGACTGGCGAGGCACCCCCGCGGGGATCCCCCACCCTAAAGGGGGGGTGGCCAGCCTGAAAACAGCCATCAGCCCCTCACCCAGGCTGGCCAAACCTCCATGGGGTGAGAGTCCCCACTGGGGGAAGCTTGACTAACCTGCAAACAGCCATCAGCCCCTCACCCAGGCTGGCTAGGCACCCCAGCAGGACCCCCACCCTGATCCAGGACACCCTTCAGGGCAAACCAGCCAGCCCCCACCCATGCACCAGGCCTCTATTCTGTATAATAAAAGGGTAATATGGAGTTATTTTAGAAGAAAGAGAACTGAAGGATGATGGAGAGGACTCAGAAATGCAAGTGGACCCACCTTCAGATTCTAGCGTTATCGCCCAGCAAAAGGCCATGAAAAGTCTGTTTGGAGATGATGAGAAAGAAACAGGTGAAGAAAGCGAGATCATTCCTACTTTGGAACCCTTGCCACCTAATGAGGTTCCTGGACACCAGTCAGTCTTCATGAACGAACCAAGACTGTTCGACTTCAAACAAGTTCTCTTACGAGAGTGGATCCAAGCTGAATTTGTAGGAGGTGTCCTTGTTTGCAACAATCAAATATCAGTTTGTAGAACGGAAACTGGACGCATCGGATTAGAAGGCTGCCTTTGTCAAGATTTTTATAGGATAAGAGACCTTTTATATGAACAGTATGCCAGTGTGTAAAGGACAGCATGTCAAGAAGTATCTGTTTGACTTTATAAGAAAAAAAGGATTCTTATTCTAAGCTTTTGCGCTTTTTTTGGTAATATACAAAAAGAATCTATCAGAAAAACTAAATGTGCATTAGATTTTTTACAATGTAAATATTTTGCAGTGCTCTAATAAGCATTTTATGCTA
>NW_006283760.1:657865-660575 GCF_000327345.1 Myotis davidii | reverse complement strand
TATTTAATATTTATTGATTGATTTTAAGAAAAGAGAATAAGGGGAGGGAGGGAGAGGGAGATAAAGAAACATTGATTTGTCATTCCAATTATTTATGTTTTAATTAGTTGATTCTTGTATGTGCCCTGACCATGGATGGAACCCAAAACCTTGGTGTATCAGGACAATGTTGTAACCCACTGAGCTATCCCGCTAGGGCAGGGGTGGGCAAACTTTTTGACTTGAGGGCCACAATGGGTTCTTAAACTGGACCGGAGGGCCGGAACAAAAGCATGGATGGAGTGTTTGTGTGAACTAATATAAACTCAAAGTAAACATCCTTACATAAAAGGGTACGGTCTTTTTTTTTTTTTTTATTCATTTCAAACGGGCTGGATCTGGCCCACGCGCCATAGTTTGCCCACGGCTGCGCTAGGGCAAAGTTAAGTGAATTTAAACAAAGTTATAAAATATGTGCAATAACGGTTCTGAGTTTTAAAAATAAATAATATTGAAATACATATACAGTGTCAGTAGTTATCTCTGATGGTACAGAGATATTTCTGGTTTTGGCTTCCCTGAGAGATTTTATTGGCTAATGGAAAATGAAAACTTAGGGCTTTCTTGTCCCCTGGTTCTGCTCCACCAGGCTAGACTTGCCATGACTGCTTGCCTGAGTTCCAGGTTGATAGAACAGCAACTCAAAATCAGGTTCCTCTCCAGAGCCCTCAGCCCCACAATGCCTACACAGGCATGGATATGCTTAAGTTCACTTTAATTAATATGCTATTAAGATATAGGAATACATTAATATTTTCAAATCCATTACTCCCATTTCACATGTAGGGATGATGTTACTACTAATTAAAAATGTACCCTAAAATGCCTATGATATTAAAATGAGTAACTCCATTGGAGTTTGAAAGATACAAGCATAACTAACATGACGATTGACAGGAAATATGTCCAACTTCCATGTTTTCTTGGCTATATAAATCCTTCCTATATCATCTTCCCTACAAGAAGTGTTTAAATGTAACTCGCTAAATATGTTTTTTTGAAAAATGTGAATACAAAGATGAACACACAAGGTCCTTTGAAAGTGTAATTTCCAAGGTAACTAGGGAGATTTCCTTCTTTCTAGCTGTAATTATTGCTTTGAAATTTGAGATAACAGATCATTAGGTTTCTACTTCATATTCCTGAATTCACACCTACATGGGACTAAGTCAGTTACTTCCCAAAGAGCTGCATAACAATATTTTCACCAGGTGTACAAATCTTACTCTCTCCCTGTCATTCTTTGGCTAGTCTTTCAATGTTCACTGCTACACACATCATTACTACAGAATTACAGATTTTTTTGACTCCGATTTAGCCAGTCTTCATGTCTCATAATCTAGCAGTCACCACAACAATAAGAATTATTGAACATTCCCTCTGTGCAAAGTCCTGTCCTGTTATGTGAAAGGCAGAAGGTCACTAGGGGGATGGAACACTAATTAATTTCCTTCTGTCGGTGACATGCCACTCTAACTGGTTTACAAAATCTCTGCTGTCTTAGTGCTTAGCCTGGTGCCATATCAGTTTCTATTTTAGTATTAAATATACAGAAATTACCTAGATTAAAAAATTCAATAGCTTTTCAAGGTGTTTTTTGTTTTTTGTTTTTTTTTAGAATTACCTATCATCTAACAGTTCTGATTTTTTTTTCTTTGTCTAGAGTTTTCTGAGACAAAGACTTTTGATAGATAGAAATATGCTCTTACATTCAAAGCTGGAATAGAAAAAATGTCAACAGGAAATAAAATGTACTGAGGAGAATAATTACCATATTTTAACCTTATTGCCTCACTTTTTAGAGATTGATGGACTTCAGAAATTACTTAGTCCCGTGTCCTTTTTTCTTATGAGAAAAGTGAGGCAGGAAAACTAAGGGAGTGTTGTTTTATCAAGATCATGTGGCTGGCAGAGTATGAGTAGAAGTCAATGTCTTGCTTCCAACGCAAGTCTTTAGAATGAGTCTGGGGTTTAAGAAAGGCAAACAGATAAGCATTTAGAGAGAAAATACTTAGTTAAAGGGTCGATTGAAGATTGCGGGCACTTGCTGTGTAATTTGGTTTGAACATGACGAATGTATCGCTGCTGTTATAAGCGCTGTTCTCACAGGACGAAGCTCCAATCACTTATGGGGAAAGGCAGATATAAACTGCAACCCCAAATTTAACCAACTGGGCAGCCAGTGCAGGGCCCGACTTAGGTCATTGCTACTTAACTAGATTGCCCAAGGAAGTCATTTTGACTGCTTTTTAATTTCAATTAGAAAAACAATGATGTATATAATGACAGAATTTCTTAGAATTTTGTGACTTTTTATACAACATATAAATGCGTTTATTAATAATTGTAGTTACCTCCCCCTCCTTCATTTCCGGTATATATATATATGTGTTATACCTATATTGCCCGAAAGCAGTCATTTTGACTGCTTGGGGAAATTTTTTAAAAGGAGAGTGTGTGGATGTGTGGTGTGTGTGTGTGAGTGAGGGAAGGACAGTTTAATCCTGCAGGAACAGCAGAGGCTGGCAGACCAGGATCCCTGGGACAGGGAGAGACTACCACCGCTGCGGGCACTCTCCGGACTGCAGGACTCGGGCATGGAGTCCACGCTATCTTGAAGGGGAGAGTGGCCTCTTCTAGAAACTTATCAGCACCACCACCCAGACAGGAC
>NW_006283760.1:649116-657716 GCF_000327345.1 Myotis davidii | reverse complement strand
GACCAGTTCGTCTCTGTATTGAAATACCAGTTTTCAGTTTTTTTCGATTACCGTCACATGATAACATACAAGTACATGATAAATTGTCGATACTTGATAAGTTGCAGTTGCTCAATAAGCTAAACTAGTACTTGTTGTTCGAATCTTTATGCAGTGATACTTGTTCTAATAAGTTGCTTATTTTATTTCTTTTGTGCCCTAAATTCATGAAAGAAATGTCGAATAACTTGTTATATAACTGTAAATAATATAAAAAATATTAAAAATTAATTTTAAACAAATTTCTTTACACATTAGTTATTCTTTCACAATGCAGTCATTTTGACTGCTTTTGGGCAATATAGGTATATACTAAATTTCAGTCTTTCTAGTGTTAAAGCCATGATTCCTAGCAAAAATGTAGCTTTACAAAGACCACATTGGTGAGTAAGTACTAAATCCTTAAACAGCAAAATAAAATGTATCCTAACTATTAAAGTGTATTTCCTACATATATGGGTTTACCCAGCATTTTGTGCAGAAGAAAAGTAATACGGAACAGAGACTTGCAAAATACATGGGAAGTAGTATATTTTATACTGTGGAGAGCCAGGAGGAGAGATGGTCAAATATACTTTTCTAAACCCCCCAATGTAGTGTGCACTATTTATAGATCATCCTTTTAATTTTGAACATTTTCTTTGTGGGATGTTAACTTGCTTTTATTTTTAAAAGATAAGTAAATGGCACACAATATATTATTCCTGTTACTTATATACAGAAATAATTTTTAAAATTTAGCAAATTATATTGAAACATATTTACAATAAGATTTAGAATTTTCCATTTTCTTTAGAAAACAAACCATATTGTCTTTTTCAGAACTATCATTTTTATTTAATATAAAATTTTAAGCCTCATTCATTTGGTGCAAAGTTGCTGTTACTTGATTACAGCATGACAGAACATGCGAATCTGTACATGGCCTGGGCTAGTGGTTAAGCCGTGAAGGACGTGCAGTCAGCTTGACAAGGTGCTGAAACGCACCTGCAGTCATTTCATGCCTCACTTTCCCCTCCAGCCCCGTTACTGCTCGACAGCCTACAGCTCTCGCTCACTCGCCTTCAGTCTTGAAAAGCTAAAGGTGTCCAGCCCGAGTTATTCGTTGGTTAACAAACTCTGAAGCATTTTAGAATGTCCTCTGATCATTATCGTGCATATCCATGCAGAGATAAAAACCCATCCCAAGAATACCCGTGCGGTTGTCTTCTTCCCATGAGGGGATTTCAAATAACAAGTCTCTAGGCTTTAAAGTGCTTTGCACATGCTGAGAATTACTCATTAGAAGAAAGAAAAATAAATTCACTGCCCAGTAGCAATTTTACTCTCTCACCAACTCACAAGTTTATTGTTTTTTTCAGGAGTAGATACTCCTGAATATTACATTTACTATTCATATTTTTTCAAATGCTAGGTTGACATTTTAATTTATTGATGGTAGCTCACAGACACAATAATTTATTTTCCAATGTTATCAGAAACTCAAACCTTTATTTATATTTTATGATTACTTTTCTGACATTTTGATCTTCTCAAAACCAAAAAATGGCTTTTAAAAATAGAATATCTTACCTTATTTTATTATGAAAATGCCAAAAGATGTAGATTGCTTAACAAAGGGCAAAACAAAGGGCATTGTAAAAATTCTTTATTAGATGAACCTTAGAGAAATTGAATCCTTTGAACTCATATTAAAGTGCAGTCAGGATATTAGATAAGCTAGCTATTGCATTACCCATGCATTCTACTTGTAAATAGGAGTAAAATAGATTCATGTTGTTATTACCTTGGATCAAATTATTTTAAGTAATATTTGATTGTTAAATTAAACACAAATCAAAACAGTAGTTAAGAGCCTCCTTGTTCTTTACCTGTGTATGTTACAACATTTATAAATGAGTTTGTGGTCTGGGACCAAACAGGTAGGAGTTTACCTTTCTCAGAGGTAGAAAGATAGAGGGAGGGCTAATCCTCCTTGTAAACATATCTATTTCCAGCATCTGTGCTATTTTCCTTTCACCATATTATTCCCACATAGACTCTCCACAGTTCTTCATGGCCTGGCTGGATTGGCTCAGTGGGTGAGCATCGACTCTACGAACTAGGAGGTCACAGTTCGATATCCGGTAAGGACACATGCCAAGGTTGTGGGCTATGGGCTTGATCCCCAGTGTGGGGTGTGTAAGAGGCAACAGATCAATGATGCTCTCTCATCATTGATGTTGCTCTCTCTCTCTCCCTCTTCCTTCCTCTAGGAAATCAATAAAATATATATTTAAAAAAATAAAGTTCTTTATGGATCCAATTCTGTCTATGTTAAAGGGAATAAGCAACAAACAACAACAACAGAAATCAGACACAGACAAGAGTATGGTGGTTGCCAGGGGTGGGGGAGTGGTAGAGAGGGCAAAGGGGGAATGAATGGTGATGGAAGTTTGCTTGACTTTGCATGGTGAGTGCATGATGCTATGTGCAGAAGACGTGTTACAGAGTTTTACACTTGAAACCTGTATGGCTTTATTAACAAAAGCCACCCCAATAAAATCCAATAAATAATTAGGAAATTTTGAAAAGCATGGAAAAGATGGTGATTACCCCAACCAAGGAGCGTCAGAGGATAGACAGACAGAGGAAGGGTCCGTCGATCTTCAATATGTGCGTCGGTATTGAACATTCCTGATGGGCTCACTATTTGACATGAAAGATTTTTTAAAAATTTAATCACATTTCAAATGTTTTCTTTAACATTGTAACTCCATATGTGAGAGTGTATCCTAAACCGTGCACTCAGCATATATGCACTTACACGCACAGACACATGAAAAATACTAACAGTTTTTCTATTATTTTTCCTATTTTGATGTCCAGTTCCTCATATGAAAGTCAATATAGAGAGGAAAGATGATTTTCCTATGCAACCCCATCCCACTGCAAGCATGCGCTAGTGGGTAGGAATATTTAAAATGTGCGTGGCCTCCTGAGAATAAGACATCTTCTGAGGCACATATTACAGTTTATGCTCTACAGTGCTTGCTTTTCAGTGAGAAGGAGAGAGATATCAATGTTTAACCTTAGGTATAGTATTATAATAATAGAAATAGAAGTGTTTTTGGGAAAAGTGAGGAAATAGAAAAAATAATCAATCAAAAGAGGTCAGGCAAGAAGAAGAAAAAGAAGTAAAAAGTAGTACATATAATTTCAAAAATAAATGGCAATGATAATCTCTAATATATCAGCAGCTGTAATTAATCTTTTAAATAACATTCTCCAATTAGAAGAAAATGATTGAATTGGATTTTGAAAAATTCAACTTTTTACTGATTACTGGTTAGTAAAATAACACAATAAAAATAACAGAGAGAGCTAGAAGATAAAGAAATTTAAAAAGACATGTTTAATAAATGTAAATAAATTGGAAGGTCATGATAGAATTCTATAGCATTTAATGTTAAATAAACTATGTATATTAAGATACAATACTAATGGAAATATATCATAGATCACTATTTTACTAAACATACATATGTATTTTTGTTGACATATAGACATTTTGTACTTTTTATTTATGTATACACACATTTTGTGGGTGTGTAGTTACTATAAACATGAATGGGAAGATACATAATAAATTTATGATAGCAAGTGGCTCTGAGGAGAGAGGGTTGAATATTCAACTACGAGAGAGGGTTGAATATTCAACTACAAAGATTGAATAAGGAGTATTTCAACTTTCTGATACATTACAGTGTAAGAACAATAACACCTACTAATTTTGGCAGAGGGGTGAATGGATATATACAAGATGTTCTCAATGAATTTCTCTGATTTGAACTTATTAAAATAAAATAAAATAAACAAGTGCATGAATCCCGTCATCTAAGGCTTCATTCTCTGCAATGCCTTAACACAATCATAGGAACCCCTAAAAGTCAGAGCAAATATGTATTCAAGTAACTCCCATATATACTGCAAATGCTTCTCTCAAATCACTTCTTTTTAGAAGTATTCTTTCAGTCCAGTATCAGTTTAACTACCTTGTGAAATGGCAAAAAACCCCCGCAATTCAGCTACTTAGAGCAAAGAAAATAGAAGGTGGGGAAAGAATATGTTGGTTCAAATAATTTGGAGTAGCTGAAGCATTGGGGACGAATCTGACTTTAGGCCAAGGTGCATTTGGGGTGAAAATAAGGATGACTTCTTTCTACCTCGTGGCTCTACCTTTTGTTCTACTGACTTGATTTTTAAGTATCTCAACTATGACCCTAAGTGTCTGGAGCAAACGGACATTCTCCAAGCTTCAAATCAATCACAGAGTCAAGAGGAAGAGGTTGTATCAGGTGCCCAGCCAAATTCTCACAGCAGCAGATCAACTGCCTGGGAAAAGGGGTAGGAGAGCCACTCACTGCAGGGACAGGCTGAAGCTGCCACCCACAAGGCTGTGCCTGAGCTGGTTCTCCCAGCACACTCTCCCATGGAAGTGCTCCATCATAAATAACTCACCTAGGAAACCTTGAGTCAGGGTCGGATTTGGGGGAATGATGCTTCCCAAAGAGTGAAAGGAGACTATCTGATAACAAAGCCTCCTTTCTGGAGCAAGAGCGAGATAAAAGCAACGTGAAACACTGACAGGGCGGGCATGGGGTTCTCTCTCAAGCAAAACTTGGAGGAAAGTGAGTTCTGAAGTGTTTTAGGAGAGAACAGGATTCAGGTAGGTCCTTGATTGACTGTGAAAGCACAATATTTGCTCTGTGTAATGCAAAATAAGAACTAAAATTATACTAAGTTTTGCAAGCCCCATTCTCCTGCCTTTTTAATAATTGAATATGAATCAGTGCTTCTCTTATTTTGTGCTTAAAAGAGGTGAAAACCCACCCTTAGTGCATTTTTCTTATTTTAGATTAGTACTCACTATATGAATAACATTCAAATATTTCCATCATATTTCCCAGAAATGCAGGCAGTCAAAATAAAAATATTTCTACTGATATTGAAATATTGGCCTACATTCCTGTCTTTATTGTTAACATACTTCAAATGTTACAACGTCACCATTGGATGGCAATATTGCTTGTTATTTCTCTTTCAGCATTCTAATAAGCATTTAACTAGTGAGGAAATAATTACACTACCTAAGAAATAAGGCTTGGTATTCAATTTTGTTTATGTGGGTTATTTTATTTTATACTGGCATGCCATAATGAAATGACATGAAGAATCAGGTTCCCCTCCAGTCTCAGTAAAGAAGTAATAGGTACAAGATTCTTCTTTCTGAATAGAACATGAGGTTATCTGTCATACCCTTAGCCTGACTCTACTCTTAATATTCTGTTATGGCTGAATACTCTGGGTCCCAGTCCTCTCAAAGGCAAAACTGCCCCCAAATAAGGACTACCTGACAAGATTGTAAAAGATCCTTTGCTATGAATCATTAAAATCTCAATTCCTTGAAAATCACCTTTGCTCAGTAAGTATTGTTAGAACGGTTTGAATTAATAGACATACATTCCAAAGAAGAAAATTTATAAGAGGTTACTTCAATAGCTGTAAGTTATGTTCTGATTGGTGGATCACCTATCACAGTTTACCTGGTCCTCAAAGTAGTTCACCTCTAGCTAACCATGGAAATGTAAACCATTTCCCAAAGGAAAAATGCATTCTTCATAGAAGTTTATGGTAGCCTACTGTTCATAAAAAAGGGAAGACTAAGAATTATTATAAAATATTATCTAATATATAGAATGCTAACAGGACAACTGTCAGTCAATTCAACAAATTTATATAAGTAAATTAGAAAAGAGAGCTATAATATGCCTGCAGTCCATGATATAGGCCCTACTATGCATTTTTATTTATGGATAATTATAATTCATTAATAAATGATAAATAATTAAGTATCATTGTAATTCCTAGTTCCAGACTACTTACAAACTGCACACTGATGTTTCTCTATATAAAGATTATTTTACTCAAAATAATACCTATTATTTTCTTAATTTAGCAATACAGTCATACATGTCAAATATATCTAATAATTCTAAATAAATTGGGTAAGTTGTACAAATTATATCTTTTAAAATTCAACTTGAAACTGAGACCACTTCATAAGTTGATAAATCATCTGATCTCCTATGTTCATAGTTCAGTTTCACTTGTGGCAGTGTTTCATAAAGTTGAGTAGTACATGTTAATAAACGTAAGATTAACTCACGAATCTTCACATTCGTCTTACTAAAATTTATTTAATTTGTTAAGAACACATGGCAGTGGCCATGTAGAGATACCATTTGATCCAGATCAGACAGTGGATTGGGGCAGGGCAAACAAGTCCCAAGCTAGGACTCGGGTACTCTTTCTTCATGAATGCCAGGAGTCCTCCAATATGACCACCATAGTGAGATTAATGGTATGTCTACTGAAAAGGCCTGATTCTATGTTATATAACAGTTCACCATTTCTTTCTAATATCTGATACAATAACTTACCACTTATTATTTATAAAGCATGTTTAACGGATCTCCATACATGAGAGAACTAGATACATTTCTGGGAAATACTTGCTTGGAATGGAGTTGCTTTATAAAGTGCATGCAGTTTTGAGCCTTACCACCTCTGGTGCTTGGTGAGGACGCTGAATATAAATTCAGGACAGACACGAATTCATGTTGTTTCAAGGGTCTCAGAGTCAGACATTATGAAACATTTATGGTCTGGAGTTCGTCCTTAGTAAAATATCTAACTATAAGTTGAGCCCATTTTTCAGGGTACAGTTTTCATAAAATTAAAGATAATTGTGTTTTGTAAGTAATATTGCATTTGCTGTGTTTTTTAAAAAAACAGGCTTTGGCTTTCTATATACACACATAAAGTTTAAAATGTTTGCAATTTTTGTATTTACGAAAAAAGAGGAAAACAGTCCTAATTTCACCACTGCCTCCATGTTATTGCCAAATTCTCCCTATTGAATTATATATTTTAAATTCATCCTCCTTGTAAGTAATGAAGTTGAATAATGAGACAGTGTTTCTAAAATCATCTGATAGTGAACTACCTCCTTACACCTTCATCTGAGAATTCTTATTTTCTGTTCTAATGAGTAATACCCTCTCATCTTTTGTAAAAATATTTGGATTCCAAATATGAAAACAGTCATTTTCAAATACAAAGCTTTGCCATTCTGCTAAAACTACAGGCAGATTTCTATGAAAACTGGGACTCGTGCTATAATAATTAAAGTAAAAATATAACATCTTTTTACAGACCTCTTCCCAGTTAACAAATGGCAAATACATTTCTTGGATAAATAAAATGAATGCAGTGAACCTTGTGAGTAAAGTATTCACTTAGAAAAAAGACAAGGAGCCTAGTTCTTCTAGGCCATCATTTGACACATAGCATTAGAGTGTCTTATATTCTGTTTTCATGTCCACGACCTAAAAGTGACAACAGGAACAGAGAGAGCCGCCTACTTTTATGAGCTGGGTGGATAATTAGATTTGTAGGCAGGGGTCGGGGTTGCCTTTTACACTGAGGCCTTGGAAAGAAAAGAATGATCGGGTCCATTGCTATGGTCAGGCCACCTGCAACACGTCTATTTGCCCCCGGAGACTCATGCTGACCTAAGGGCTCTCCTGTTCTGAGTTATCATGACTGTGGCACCAGGCTCCCATGACTCATGGCAATGAAAACGCACAGGCTGATTATCTAGTGTCGATGATAATGAAAGAGGATTTTGAGAGCTAGCTATTTATGGCTCAAGAAATGATCTGCAAGCCCAATTAAACACTTCATTTAAAACTTTCTATCAGTTATTAGAAACCAACAGCATTGCTATGGTAACAGCATACCACACAGACTCAAACGGCTTTGTTAGGATTAATCTCTGGAATCATAAATAAATGAATAAAGAGAGATGACAGGGCTATTTGAAATGCTTAAGCTTTCCAAAACGAAATAAAATCTTTTTACCTGCTCGGTGATTAGGTATAAATAAACCAACTTACAGCACGGACCACATGTCTTCATTTAGAAGACACCACATTTAGTTGCTGAACTTTACCAGAGAAATTCCAGAGGATAGTAATTATAGAGGCAATTTCAATATAAAACCACACAGGGAAGTAATTTAGGGCAATAATAACTATGGCCTCTAAACAAAGATATAGAAATTAGACTCTGTATCTTATTTAACTGAAAGAGGTTAAACAGAAAATAGCCATACTGTTCTCCACAGTGGCTGCACCAATCTTCATTCCCACCAGCAATGCCTGAGGGTTCCTTTTAATCTGCATCCTTGCCAGCATTTGTTATTTGTTTATTTGTTGATGATAGCCATTCTGACAGGTGTGAGATGGTACCTCAATTGTCATTTTGATTTGCACCTCTCAGATGATTAGTGACTTTGAGCATGTTTTCATATGTTTCTTGGCCTTCTCTATGTCCTCTTTAGAAAAGTGTCTATTTAGGTCCTTTGCCCTCAGAAAATTAAAAATGGAACTTCCATTTGACCCAGTAATCCCACTTCTAGGAATATATCCCAAGAAAACCGAAACACCAATCAGAAA
>NW_006283760.1:635044-648991 GCF_000327345.1 Myotis davidii | reverse complement strand
GGACACAGACACTAGGGGTGTAAGGGCATGTGCCTGGGGGTGCCAGAGGCCAGGGGGAGGTCAATGGGAGAAAAAAAGAGACATATGTACTACTATTTGTAATACTTTAAACAATAAAAACAGACTGAAGGTCACAGGAAATTAAACTAATTTTAAAATTTTACATGTATATTTTGTTGGAGTTGTTTGATATAATTAATATAAGATTTTTAACATTAGGAAAGAAGTAGAACAAAAATGTGAACCCCCCCCCCAAAAAAAAAAATAAAGGAATGATAAAAAAAGAAAATAGCATTGAGCATAGCATTAAGTTAAGCAAAACTGCACTATTAATAAAACATCGATTTCCAGATCCATGTCTCCCACATAACAATGTGTGGCAAGACTGTGCTGTCCTGATTTCTAGAGGTATATTTAAAATGTGATATAGCCCAGCCTGTGTGCCTCAGTGGTTGAGCATCAACCTATGAACCAGGAGGTCATGGATTTGATTTCCAGTCAGGGTACATGCCTGGGTTGTGGGCGTGATCCCCAGTAGGGGGCGTGCAGAAGGTAGCTGATCAATGATTCTATCTCTCTTCTTCCTCTCTGTAATCAATAAAATATATTTAATAAAGTAAAATGAAATCTGACATAGATACATGTAAATAGGTTGATTTATGCTAAATAAATGTTTTGGTTTGTGCTGGGGTCCAACTCCAGCAGGTCCAGGGGTCCCCAAAGGTGTGGACGGAGTCGGCGAAGAAGGAATGACACGGAGACAGCGTTCAGTTGATCAGCAGCCTTGCCAGGATCTCTAGCTACAATCTCCAGCCAAGTTCTGTGTCCATGTTCTCTGGCTAGGTTCTCCAACCAAGTTCTGTAGCCAAGTTCTGTCCAGGATCTTTTGCCTTGTTCTCTCCAGCGAAGTTCTTCTGTCTCTAGGTTCTGTGTAGGTTCTGTCTTCTAAGTTCTGTCTCTTGTTGTCTTGTTGCATCTGTATTTATACCAGTTGATTCTAATCCTATCAATCTCTATTCCAAAGGTTAGGGCGTTTCTTATCTCCATTCCAGGGAGTAAAGATTATGATTGTTCGTAGTTAAAGTGATTAATTACCCGCCTGGCAGTTAAGAGGTTTTATTCCCTCCCTAACTTCAGGGGGAAATCCCTACCTGGAGAAACAACCTTTCTCAGAGAGGTGACCTTGGTTAAAACACATAGTGCCAAGAAGGTGAACAAATATATTAAGAACAGTATGCCATATATGCCAGGTCCCTTGAAACAGCAAGGATGTACCGGCTCCCGGCAGGTTTGGTAGCTCTAGTCCTCTGATAATCACATTTCAAGGACTTCCCTTTAGCTCTCAAGTTAGGTTTGCAGGTCTTACTCTGGCAAGAGAGGCATGAGGATAGAAAGAGAGGATAAGGAGAAAGAAACAGTATGAAGACAGTGCAAGAGAACAGCAAGATATATGGTTATTGGGATGAAGGACACAGCATAACAAAACGCTGAAGTCATTTAAACTAACAAAGCACTGTGGGTTCAGATTCCCAATTTATAAGAAGTATGATTTTGGTGAAGTATTTAAGTCCCTTTTTGATTTTTAATTTGGAATAATAATTTCAAATTTTCTAACCTCAATTAGAGATAATAAAACCAAATTTCTTTAGTTTACATTGATAATAGTGGGGTGACTGTATTTAGAGTGATTTGTGAGGTTCTTATGTACTTGATCAATTCTTAATGATTCTTCTTCTTTTAAGTACTTCAACGATTTTTCCTTAGCAAATCTTCCCTTCCATCCCATTTCTATTTTTCCTCATGTCTATTAATTATGATCCAATGATCCTGTATAACTGAGACATTTATGGGTCTAATTGCTATGTTTTCTTTCTTTGACAATTGAGAGAGGCTCACTGGTCTGTTTTTAGCTAAGTTATGAGAAATATGCAGCATTCCAGGGTGAGCAAGGGAGATTAACGGGGATAATACTATCTTCAAACTTTCCATGGAATTGTATTGACCCAGAGGAGGCGTGGCTCTGTCCTAAGGGAGAACTAATGAGTCAGCTGTCCACTGTGGTGGCCTGGGGTGAGGGCCTGCCAGGAAACAATTTCAGATTGCTGTAAAAACTGATGTGCTGCTATCTCAGACAGGTAGCACTGGGAAATCCTCTGTTTTTACTTAAGAGGCAGCTTATACTTGACCAGGTCAGGAGGAAACCGGGTATCCATTTGTCAGGTAAATGTCTTCCCTAAAGATACACGAGATTGCAATACATGGCGTGTTAATTTCTTGTAGCTGCTGTAAATTTTTGGAATATTTTGGGTTTGGTCTTATTTTGTAATTACCACAAATGTAGGGGCTTAAGAAATAAATTTATCCTCTCATTGTTCTGGAGGACAGACATTTGATATAAGGTGATGCTTGGCTGCACTCCCCCCAGAGGATCTTGGGAGGATCCATTCCATGCCTCTCTGCCTCTTGGTGGCCGCTGGCCGTCTTGGTATCCCATGACTTGCAATAGCATCAGTCTCAGACTCCATCTTCACGTGGCCTTCTCCTCTGTGTATCTGCTTCAGGCTTCTGCCTCTCGCTTATAGGGATAAATATGATTGTATTTATGTCCCATCGAGATTATCCAGGATAAGATCTTCCTCTCAAGAGCCTGAAGTGCATCTTTTGCCAGATAAGGTAATACAACTTCTAGGAATTAGGATATGTACATATAGTTTGGGGACCACCATTTAACCCAGTGGTTCTCAACCTTCTGGCCCTTAGAACAGTTTGGAACCTTAAAACAGTTCCTCATGTTTTTATCCCGAACCATAAAATTATTTTCATTGCTACTTCATAACTTTAGTTTTGCTACTGTTATGAATTGTAATGTAAATATCTGATATGCAGGATGGTCTTAGGCAACCCCTGTGAAAGGGTCATTTGACCGCCAAAGGAGGCATGACCCACAGGTTGAGAACTGCTGAATTTTTAGCCCATTATAGATGGCCTTAAAGGTTCTAAGTCTCAGCTGCTATTACTCTGTGATTCAATAAATGATTTCAGTTTTGGACTAGAGGAGCAGGTACTAAAGGAAGCTCTAAGAGAGTTAGAAAAATACAGGGTCAATGCTACCAGTTTTTAAAAAATGCCATTTGCCAAGAGTAGCTCAGGTTCAGCACGTCCATGGAATAGGTGTGCCCTATAGCCTTTCCTGCTTTATGTCTCTATCATGTAATGATTTTTAAATATAGTACTTTCATCATATGAATAAAAACATAACATTAAGCCTACAAATATGTGTTGTTATATATGTCAGCACACATACGAAGTCAGACAAAATGGCCCTGCTTCTGAGAGGCAATGTGAAAATATATATGTATTTTTAAAATACAGAAATATTGAACCATTTAAAGATTTGAATATATTATTAAAATTAATACACGTGAGAAAAATGTATATATTTGCTTCATAAAACTGGTATATAGATAAGAAGTAAAGGAAGGTGATTCAGTAATTATTCTTTCATATTTGTAATACATACAGCATCTTATTCCACATTCACTTAGGTTGATAGGAGGTACTGAACCATGTACCTTGTGGCAGAACAACCACTCCTCTGGAATTTTAAATATTCTAATAACTATTTTTCACATGATTTGAATTCTTACTAATTTAGTATCATTTCACTAAATGATTCTTCTGTATTTTTACAGAATATTTAAGGAAGACAGATTAATGCAGTTTTATATGACTACATTCATTTTTGATAGTTTGATAGATTATATAGATTAGTATACCTTCTAATTTTACTCCCTAGTAAAATAACATTCATAATTTCTTCTTGAATAATGGAACCAAATATAAAATTTTTCAAACAAATAGCTGTTATTTTTATTTGACATAAAATAAATATTTACATTTTTATGCTGTTTAGGTGTAAACATTTTTTGCGTTTCTTAATTGTTAAAATGTCTTTCTAAAAATATTTATTTATTGATTGCAGAGAGGAAGGGAGAAGGAGAGAGAGAGAGGATAATCAGTGATGAGGGAGAATCACTGCTTGGCTGTCCCCTGCATGACCCCCACTGGGGATCAAGCCTAAAGAACAGGCATGTGCTCTGACTAGGAATCAAATCTTGATCACCTGGTTCCTAGGTTGATGCTCAACCACTGAGCCACACCAGCAGGGCTTGAAATGTCTTTTGGAAAATGAGATTTTTATCCAGTTTTAATGACAGTGACTAACAAATATGAGTTAGATATAAGAAAATCTTTACATTTTAAAGATGCATTAGAATGTTTGAATGCTCTAAGGAAACACATTAGCTCATGAAATACTGCAGCGATTTTCAATCTTTTTCATCTTATAGCATACACAAACTACTAAAATTCTGTGGCATACCAAAAAAATGTATGTTTTGCCGATCTGACCCCCCAAAAGGTATACTTTTGATTCATTCACACCAGACAGCTATTATTGTGTTGGCTACTGTCATTGTTTTTACCTAACAATCTAAGGCAGTGATTTTAACCAGTGTGCTGCAAGAATTTTTAAAATATGCAATCCCTGACTATTTAGACAGGGGCACTGACCTCCTTTCCCTTAGATTGGGTTCTGTCACCATCTTAAATTGTCAGAGTGTGGTCTCTGTTACTAAAGACATGTTAGGACTTGTTTACACAATAAACTAGATGAAGTGACTATATCTTATTAACATTTTTGGGCCAGCACCTAGCACATTTAGTGGAAAAATCTAGTAACAAATGATTGTTGGATAAATAAATTTTCATGAATTCACAATTCAAAGTGGGTCTCTTTAAACTATAATTTTAAGGGCATTAAGTTTCCTGATTACCAAGAAATAGTGTTTGGCAAGCCTTTGTACACATCTGACATTCTATCTGAACAATACTGGGAATTGTCTTCTAGGGAAATGTACATGTTCTTAGCTATATTACCCTCAAAAAAAAAATCAAGAGCCATTCCTATTAAAGCTGTTACCCAATGTTTTGTCTAATCATTTCTCTAAAGTACTTGTAGTACATGAGGAGTTACAGGTTCACCCTGGCTTACTACCCAATATTTTTAAAAATCTACTTTTCAAAATGTGTCTCTATCTGGAGTCAATGCCTTACGTTTATATTTTCTACAACTTTGAAGATTCCTAACATTAACATGTTGCTATTTCAACTTTTTGTATTTTTAAGAGCTCTTTTTCTTTCTTTTTAAAAAAGAATGGCCACTTATTACAGTGACTGGCTGCCCAACAAAAGGAAAGAAAATAGAAAGGCATTCAAATCTAGGTTTCCATACTTCTTACCTCATGTGATTTCCAGTAAATGACTTCACCTCTATGAGCCTCGGTTTCCCTACCTTTACAGCAGCAATGATAATAAAATGAACACCCACCTAAGAGAATGGCCTTGGGGATTAAATAACACAATGTAAGTAATGTTCCTGGTACCTACTAGGAGTTCCTCTATTCTCTAGTGAGGAGAAATATTCAACATTGCACCCACCGTTAAGTGCAAACCCACCCATGTTCTATAGGCTATCCTCCTGGGCCCTCTCCCTTCCTGGTAGTTTGCCAGTGATTGTTCAGCGCTGGCATGTCATATAGACCCTCGGCAGCAGCGTAGTGTTCCACTCCTGTCATCAGAGAGCAACCTCCTGGTTTCCTTGCTGCTGACTGAAGGTTGAACGCACCGGTCCTAAAAGAGGGGCATTTCATTTAGCCTAGATCGCTGCATTCTCCTCCGGAGACCTGCACAGATAATTTCATGAATCTCTAAAATACCCAGGACTATGATAGAATGTAATTTATCTCATAAAATTCAGTAAAAGATGAAACTCTTAAGTGACCCCTCTGGATTTTTAATGATTCTATAAATGCATCACTAAAATAATGTGGAAGGCTAAGTGACTTGCTCCACATGTCAGTGTGGGGAATTCAAATACGTAGGTGCTTCGGCGAAATTCCCAGCTCCAAGTTATGGACCGACCACTTTCCTGCATCTACTGCCAAATGCATCTCCTCCATGGCATCCCTCACCTCACTGCAGGCATTTTGTAAACCTGATGATTCTGCATCGGCTGTTCAGATCGTTAAATTATATTAAAGCTACTCCCTGAATGCAGGCCACTGTTTGCATTTCTTTACTAGAATTCATTTTTAGTGTGTGTTTGTTTGGTGTGTTGTTTTTTTTTTGTCTCTATGTACTTTGATTAAGTAATATGTTTGGGTTATAAAATCAATAATAGTAAGTACTTTAAGGCTATATGTTTACTGTGCCTACTAAACAAAAAGTCATTAGTTATTTTTGTACAAATGCTTGATTTTGCTTCCCTAAACACCATGGTACAGTGGAACTTTTGGGTTGAAAGAATATCTGAATTTTAATCCAACTATACTTTTTTTTTAAAGCACTATGACTAGATAAATTACAGAGACAAACATCCCTTGTCCATAAAATTTGATACGCTACGAGATTGTCAGGAGGATGAAAAAGAGTAAACTATGTCAACATTTCTTTCAAGGAACGGTGCTCAATAAATATTAGTTCTCTTCTACTTTCCTTTTCATTATACACATTTGTTTACATTTTCTTATGTGATGAACATGGTATTAAAAAATAGAGAATAAGATGAGAAATGCATTTGTAAACCTTTAGCATATCTTTTGCTTTTTTTTCTACAACAAATAAAAAGTAAACATTTTCTTATTGTCCTCTTTTAGTGTTTAATATCTTAGGATCATATTTTCTTCCCAAACTATTTTACTTGCTGGCAATTCTTTCAAAAATGTTTTATATCACTACATCCTGGTTGTTGCCAAGTATGTAATATAGGAAACCCTTAAATTTTGACTCTGTTTTTAACCACTGAGAAAAGTTTTTTTACTACTATTTTCTTCATTGTTTACAAAGTATTTTTCCTATTCTCTTTCATTCACATTTTACATATACATACTAGAGGCCCACTGCATGAAGAGATTCGTGCAATAGGCCTTCCCTCCCCTGGCTGCCAGCACCGGTTTCCTCCAGCACCCGGGACCCAGGCCTTTGGTCTGGCTGCAGGGGAGACGCCAAACCTCTTCAGTCTTCATTCTGGCTGGAGCCTTCAGTCTTCGCTCTGCGCTTGAGTGTGCAAATTAACCGCCATCTTTGTTGGGTTAATTTGCATAGTCACTCTGATTGGCTGGTGGGCATAGCGGAGTGACACCAATTTGCATGCTTCTCTTTTTATTAGTGTAGATGTATGTTTATATCTACACTAGAGGTCCGGTTCATGGATTCATGCACTAGTGGGGTCCCTCAGCCTGCCTGTGCCCTCTTGCAATCAGGGACCCCTCGGGAGGGGGTGGGGTGTCAGACTGCCAGGCTTTGGCCTAATCTCCACAGGCCAAGCCAAACCCTGGCAGTCCAACATCCCCCCAAGGGCTATAGCAGTGCCAAAGTGGCAGGCGGCCTGCAGCCGGGGAGGAGCCCAAGCTGGGGTCAGGTGCAGCTCTGCTGCTGCTCATCCTGGCCCGCTGGGCCTGCCGCCACCACTGCTTGAGCACTGCCACAGAGGTGGGAGAGGCTCCCGCCGCTGCAGCTGTCCTCGCCAGCTGTGAGCCCAGCTTGTGGCTGAGCAGCACTCCCACTGTGGGAGCGCACTGACCACCAGGGGGCAGCTCCTGTGTTGAGTGTCTGTCCCTTAGTGGTTAGTATGCATCATAGCGACTAGTTGACCGGTCAATCCAGTTTTTGGGTTGTAATGGGTCACTTAGGCATATATATCTATACACACACATTTCAACTTCTTTAAAAATTTTGATATAATTTACATAATTGTTGTTATGTTGAACTAGTAAGTCTGATTGGAAGTTCAAACAAAACTTGTGCATTTAAGATAATATTTATTTTGTTAAATCCCATATTAATACATTATTTACTACTAAAGGCCTGGTGCACTGGTGGGGTCCCTTGGCCTGGCTTGCACCCTCTTGCAATCTGGGACCCCTCAGGGGATGCTGGACAGCCATTTTTGGCCCTATCCCCACAGGCCAGGCTGAGGGACTCACCTGTGCACAAACCTGTACACCAGGCCAGTTTTGGCCCGATCCTGCAAGGCAGGCCAAGGGACCCTACCGGTGTACAAATGCACCAGTGCACGAATCCGTGCATATAAGATCTTTGGTTAATCCAGTGGAGGATGAGGCCCAGAAATCAGGATTTTAAAAAGATTCCCAGGTGATTCTAATGTGCAGCCAAAGTTGAGAACCACTGGGTTAATATCTTCCTGCCCTTCCCCTTCCCCGCTTCCCTCTGAGATTCATCAGTCTGTTCCATGTTTCCATGCCTGTGCATTAAGCGTCTGTCCCCTGGTGGTCAGTGTGCATGATAGCTACCGGTCGAATGGTCGAATGGTTGCTTAGGCTTTTATATATATAGATGGTCAATAGTACCTCTTCCAATAGAAATATTCTTGGTAATTTCATAGACAATCTGCAATCTTATCCCACACTTCCTGAAAGCCAGGTTAAGTGCTAGTGAGTTATTTGCTAGATGCAATCACAGGACAGGAAGCGGAGGGGAAAGGAAATGCCAGGGCCAGAAGGAAAACAATACAAGGTAACATGTTACTCTACTGGCCTCTGCCTCACACCAAGTTGTGTAACAGATACAGTTATATCTGGCAAAGAGACCACAGGACATCACCAGACAGGCATTTGGGGGGGGGGGAGGGGAAGTCACAGAACAGTACATAGAAGGGGAAAAGAGAAAGTTTTAATGCTCCATATACTGTTTCTCATTGCTCAGAGCGCATAATTTAAAGAATTAAGGCTTTCTTTCATCCTACTGTCAGCTTCTCCAAAGCCCTACCCACACCCCAAGGTATTGGGCTTCTCCCACATCTGGGAATGATCAGAAATGCCAGAAAGTCAAGGTGTGTGGTCAGGTGGCCTCTCAGAGCAGCAATAACCAAGGTTGAGCTCCTACTCTTTTTGGCAAATGCCTAATAAACCAAGATGGTAAAATTAAGAGCATGACTGGGGAGAAGGAGCTGCAAATGCAGCTGGGACAGAACCAGTGGCTAAGGATCTGCAGTTTGGTGAGCCACATGGGATTTGTCTGAGGAATCTATACTAGCTCCTTGCATGTATTACATATTTCATTATATCATTTTTTTATAGCAGGCTGGTACCTAACCTTTCGATGCTATTCTAATGCACATAGGAAGCAGCACTGTACCAACCTAAATACACAGAAGACTCTGTTTTTTTTTTTCCCCTTTAAAAAGCAAATTACCTAGTGAAAATGAGTAAGAGTAAATATTCTAAATAGTTGGAGTCACATTTAAAAATACATCCATAGCATTTTGGTGTAATCGCTTCTGCTACTACTGTTATTATTTTTTTCCTTTTAAGCAGCAAAGTGTGTAGCATGCAAGGATTTAAAAATCCTTTTCCCCAGATCATCAGACTAATAACAGCATTTAATTTTTCAAATTTTCTTGTAAAATGTCAAGCTTCAGTAAATGATTACATATTATGTAAAAATCTTAATATATCACCAATTTCTACATTAAATCATTATGTTTCTAAAAGCATAATTTTAGTGAATAAATCTAATTTCCATAATTTATCCCCTTTTATTTTTTTCCTTCAAAATACATTAATTCTTTGGTGGAGGTTTACAGAGTGAAGTTAATTATTTGCTGTTAACATTAAATGAGGAGGTAAACCTAAAATAAATTCAGAGAAACCTTATTCCAAAGACTTAGACAGAATCATGAATTGTTCACAGTCTGTAAGTGGAACAACTCTCATAAACTGCCTGAGAAAAATCATGATCAAATGGATTTCAAACAAACTTGGATGAGAGAGAACTCTGAATTGCTTTTGAAAGAATTAATACAGCAATATTATTTTTTTCTTTACTGCATTAAATAGATTTATATGGCCAGGAGGGGATTGGGGAGAATGAATAGAAAAGGTAAAGGGATTACAAAATACAAATTTCATAACAAAATAGTCATAGGATATAAAGTTAATATTATTAAATATAGTAAATAATATTTTAATAACTATGTATGGTGCCAGGTGTGTACATGAATTATCGGTGGAGCACTTCATAAATTTTATAATTGTCTAACACCTAAAACTAATATAAAATAGTAGTGAGTTTCAAGTGTAATTGAAAAATACACTTGATCTTAGCCAAAAGACCGAGAAGCGATAAGTGTAATTGAAAAATAAAAGAAAATAAAAATTTGATTCTATATCTAATTTTCTTAAATGCACACTTCCAATTATGCAATTAAGGGAAATCAGAAAAAAAACCCTTAAAATATAATACACACTTTATTTCAAATTACAATATATTAAAACATCCTAAAACTTTGACTCATACTTCCTAGTAATAAATACACTATTGATACATTCCCTTTACAATTAAGTATTGGAAATATCGAATCTGGGTGTCCAAACTAGTTTAATATGGGCATTTGTATGGGTACTATTTCATGAGGAAAGATTTTCTCTAGATCGGCAAGGTTGGATTTATTTTCTACTCATGGTGTATATATGTGTTGAGTGAGTGCATGATTAACAACATTTTAATGAAATGGAATTATTTGAATAGAAATAGAATTGAAAGTGGACTTTAGATACACTGATGTCTAGAGAGAATTATTTACCAATGTGACCAGAGGGAAGTCTACCAGCAGAACTGCATATGGATAACACACATCAGGCAACAATGGGAACAAAGGCTACATTTCTGAACAACTTAAGATTCCTGGGAGCAAACACTACAGAGTTTTCAAAGTATAGGATGGACCAGCATTCAGGACATAACTCTCAGGGTCAAGGGCAGATGATTTCAAGATGGAACGAGAACTAATTCAAAAGACTTTCTATGGATTTTAACAAGTGAAGATGGCTTTTTAAAAAAACAACAACAAAGATTTTTTTAAAATGGAATCAAAGGATTTCCAAGCTGTAGTCCAAACTAATGACGTTTTGCCCAGCCAGTGTGGCTCAGTGGTTGAGCGTCGGCCTATGAATCAGGAGGTCACAGTTCAATTCCGTCGGGGCACATGCCTGGATTGAGGGCTCGATTCCCAATGTGGGGTGTGCAGGAGGCAGCAGATCACTGATTCTCTCTCATCATGGATGTTTCTTTCTCTCTCTCCCTCTCCCTTCCTCTCTGAGATCAATGAAAGTATATTTGAAAAATAAAGTTTTTTCTATATCACGGCCGGTGTTGTAGAGTGTGTTGACTCTGATTCTCATCCTATTCTCTAATCAGGTTACTTTAATTAACAAAATTACTGCTTTCACTTAATCAACAAATACCTAGCATTTCCTAAATTTCTAGCTTCCCATGTGTTTTATTTAATATACTAGGATTTTCCTTTCAGTACTTTGACCTGGGAATTCTGAGGACCTGAGGGGTCCCTCATTGCTGCCTGTGTTGCTGATTTTCATTCCTGACCATCCCGTGTCCTCCCTGCACCGTCCCGTCTTGCTCCTCAGCTCTGCCTGTGCCACAGCTTTCTCTTGTATCTGTTATTTGTAACATTAATTCCTGAGTTGGTGATTTATGTACATATTATATACATACATCAAGTACAACAACAGATCTCAGAATTTTAAAGACAATTCAATAGCTTATAGGAGAATACTTTTTGTTAACTTTTCCCAAGTTCAACATTTAAGGACAGCTGGTGTACTGATTGGCATTTCTAGGCCACGGCTATGAGAAGGTTTCCATGGAGTGGAATGCATAGCTTCAAAAGGATAATTTGTAGGTCTGCCTTTTCTTCATGTGTCTATGGCAAACATCTTAGGTAAGTTGTGGTGGTAACTATTTATTCTACATTTATTTTTATAGCATATAAAGAATGTGAACTGTCAAGGATAAATCTAAAGTAGCATGAGTGAAGAAAGAAAAAGTTGTGGATTTTAAATAGGAATTACATTAGAAAGAAAACGGAAGAAAATTTCCTGTGTTCTCTTTTGAAAACGATTATGACCTTATTTACATATATCAAATCATGCTTTCGACACCGTGGTGGTATTTTAACACATTTTTGTTCTCTTATCTGAATTATATGTTGTAATGGAAAATATTAAATAATTTGTATAAAAATATGACCTCTATGAAGCCCAGTATCCATGTATTTGTAAGTAATAACAATAGAAATAAATACCAGCTCAGCATCAACAATAATTTAACATAATGTACATTTTACTGTAATACCAAAAGGAGGAAATAAGTACCAGAGAGCTCAAGTAATGATTCACAGTCATTATCACTCTTTATTAGATAAGAAGGGTGAGGAAAAGAACATTTATGAATTGCCATTGGAGAAAATAGTAAAAAGGAGAAGCAAACACAGTTTCGGAAGCTTACAATGATATGCATGCATGGCTTCGTGTTCTACAAGTCCTTTTCCTCATTTCTCCTGTGGCTCTAATGTATACAGCTTATCATATTAAGACTTTAAATCTTCCCTAAAAGTAACATTGGAGTTGTTAATTAAAAATTATGATGTCAAGTTCTGTACTTCATTTTATCTTTAATATATTCACAGTTTCAAATAAACATACCAGTTACCATTCTAACTTAATTGATATCATTTAGATAAAACTGCCATACTTCTGCCTTTGAAAATAACACTTTATTTCAGATATAATTTAGAATGGCAGAAAAAGAGCTATTCTTAATTTATTCTTAAAGAGAAGAGTATACTTTAGAACTAGTAGTCTCTTGTTCTAAATTTAGAGCATATAATTATCTACTGTTCAAAAATTATTTAACTGAAGTCAATAATGTATTGTTTACTCTAACATCAGGTCTAAAGAACTGCCACCACTTGGAATATTATTCCCAGTCTATCCTAAAACATCTTTTTGAAACCATGCCATCTACTGTCCTTTTCTGTAGCCGTTACATCCATTTCATCTGAAAAAATGCTAAACACCATTTGCTATGCTCTGCCTCCTCTCTCCTCTGTGTCAGAGAAGAAATGTCACTGGTTTACACGTGAGTAGATCTGTCTACACGATGACCAGGCCTAACGATTAAATCTACATGTTGAATGTCTGATCAAGCCATAGTATTTCTAAATATCAGAGGACGGGGGAAAAAGGCCTCTGCTTCTACCGCTAAGGAGTTTACATAACCCCTCTCTGAAGGCAGGGATGGTCTTCTGGTTAGCAAAGTGCATTGACAGCAACGTTGGTCTAATTGTGTGCAGTGGGGGCATAATTTAGAGGTAAACAAACAGGGAGCTGTGTTTCCCCAGATAAGAAAGTAAGTAAAGATTGGGAGTGAGGGAGTCATAAGAGGGAAAGACCTTGCTGGCTGCTCTGCAAAATAACGCTACTCTGTAGTCCAAGGATTAAAAAGCAGATTCAGAACTCAGACTTCCTGGGTTTAAATCCTGCTACCCTACTTCCTCACTCTATGACCATAGGTACTTAACAAAATTATACATACACACACACACACACACACACACACACACACACAGAGGCCTGGTGCATGAAAATTGTGCACTTGGCGGGGGGGCGGAGGGTGTCCCTCAGCCCGGCCTACACCCTCTCACAGTCTGGGACCCCTCTGGGGATGTCCACCTGCTGGCTTAGGTCCAATCCCCCCGGGAATCCGGCCTAAGCCGGCAGTCAGACATCCCTCTCGCAGTCTGGGTCTCTTGTAGTCCGAGACCCCTCACTCCATACCACCCACCTGCAGCAGAGGCAGGGGAGGCTCCCGCCACTGCTGCTACGCTAGCCAGGTCTGAGCCCGGATTCTGGCTGAGCGGCGCTCCCCCTGTGGGAGTGCACTGATCACCAGGGGGCAGCTCCTGCATTGAGTATCTGACCGCTGGTGGTCAGTGTGTGTCATAGCAACTGGTCGTTCTGCAGGTGGTTCAGTTGATTTGCATATTAGGCTTTCATTATATAGGACTCG
>NW_006283760.1:596891-634254 GCF_000327345.1 Myotis davidii | reverse complement strand
GAAACACTGTGAAATGTGCTTTTTCACAGGACTTTTCAAAGCTGTTTTTCAATGGATAAGTTATTTAGTAATTTTTTTCTCTATAAGGATCTATAAAGCTAATAAAAAACACCTTCTAATTAGTGTGGTTCAATAAAACTTTTGAAGGGGTAGATAATCAAACATCAAGTTTGATGTGGACTATAGTAGATACCACACATGCACAGGTTTAGGTCATCTCTGATCTCTCACTTCTCTCTTCTCCTTTCGGCACCCTAATGATGTGAATGTTGGTTCCCTTGAAATTGGCCCCGAGGCTCCTTACACTATCTTTATGTATTTGCATTCTTTGTTCTCTATGCTGTCCTAGTTGGGTTTTTGTTTGTTTGTTTTTGCTTCCTTATATTCAAAATCACTGATTTGATTCTTGGCTTCATCTACTCTATTGCTGATTCCCTGTGAACTGTTCTTCATTTCAGTCAGTGTCATTTCAGTCCTTCATGTCTGACTGGTTTCTATGTATTTTTTATGTTGTTGAAGTTCTCAGTAAGGTCCTTTCTTTGCTCCTTATTTTTGGAAGTAGAAGGACTTCTATAGTAAGTTTAGAAGATGCTGAGAGTCTTGAAAGCAAGTGATCCTCCAGGCTCCCAATCAGCTCAGTGTGGAAGGAGGGGTGAGAAAAACAGGGATGCTTCATTCCCATACTGTTGATGACTCATTCTGACAAATTCTGTGGTTCACTATTAGAAAACACATTGTTTCTGTGTTCCTAAACCATTCTCTCCAACCAAGTATTTATTAGTAACGAAGGTGATATTTTACACGCCATCTTTGCTTCAGTGGGATGTGGCCTCCCACACATAAAGGATAAACAGTTGTTATGGATGTTAATTATGACTAATAATAAAAACTATGATTATAGTCATGATTATCATAAATTAGGTGGGTTCTATTTAGCAAGCTTAAGAGCTATTTAATTACTGAAAAAAATTAAAAACTTGACAAGCTTAGTGAAATGCCCCAAGTCTGGAAAGTACTCAAAATTTAGACATAATCTTTCTGCATAAAATTGTACATATTAAATTTTAAATTGATAAGGCTGTTTCTATAGATAAGTATTAAAAAACTCAAGAGAAGCAAAGGTGACTGCATGTGACACTCACATTGACACCACTTTTAAAATCTTTCATCTCCCTGTTTGTTTGTTTTTATTATACTTCGCCTTTCATCATTAATACTATGACATCCAATAACAAAGGCATCTAGATGTGACCTATCAAGGTAAAAAGTTAAGCATTAATCAGATGTTCCTAATTCATTGGTTTAATTGGAATTATGCCTCATATGTTACATGCTAAATGTTACACTATCTTCGTAACAAATACCTCTAAAAATTAAGTCACAATTTAATTTTTATATCATTGACCATTGGTGCCTGTGCTACATCTGGCATTCCATTTTTCTCTATAAATTAGATAAATCAAAGAGAAAATAGAAGTGATATTTGCAGATAATAAGGCATATTTTACATTCTGATGTTTTAAAATAGAATCATTTAAAGTTTTCTATGGCAAGTTGATTTGATGCACGTTTATTGTAGAGCCAAAGGAAGCTTAGTAATGCATTTATCTAAAACTAATGAGCATAATGGGCTTGCGTTATGCAATGCCCTCAATAAATAAGTGACAGTTTTGAGCTGAGGCATGTTTTTGCTAATATTTTGCTAACTATTTGTAGGAAAAAATGATCTGAATAATTTGCAAGTTATATGAACCATTAGCGATTATGGCTCAAGGTATTAACTGAAAGTTATTTAAGTAATTTCTAAAGCCTGTTCCACAGTAGACCAGGCATTAATCATTTGTTATGTCTTTTACAAATACGGATGCTATTAACTGAAAATTGTCAGGTTTACATAGAAGACATTATCACTGATTGTAATATTAGAGAATAATTAGTGATTTAAATTTCGTTGAAGAATAAAATCCTTATACCACATTAGAATGACCCTTTTTAAAACTATGAAACAAAGCAAATTAAGTAAATAACAAACAAAGGGAATTTGCAGCAATATTCATGGTACTGGAAACAAAACAGTTGCAGCACAACAGCAACTAGAACATAATCTCCTTTTGAAATAGCAAAATAAAACACATGTGAATGTGGCTGAATGTGGAAATAGTGGGTTTGGGGAGGGGGGGCTTTCACAGTGTCCCAGTCTTTTGATCCTAATCTGCTGCTAACAGCACCAATGTTGGGGATGCAAAATGATGTGTATATTAGTTTGTTGAAGAATTTTAAACCATTTGAAATAGAATCCATTCATAATATCTCCATATAATTTTAGATATTGTAATATTTTTACATTACTTTTAATGGCAGAGTAAGTAAACTCAGGTTGTCAAAGAAAAGAATATCTGATTTGAACTCATTTGTTTTAGTTATTGTTTAAAAGCAAAATTTACTCCTGTGTTCAAGTACGAAAGCTTAAGTATAGAATTTATATATGTATACATTGAAAAGTAACAAAAGTGAAATAGGAAGTTAACTTGAATGGCAGCGGGCTGCAGAACTGTTTCTCCAGGCAGTGTGGCGGGAAACCGAGCTGAGTCATACCAACCACGAGCCCGCCCTCCTCACGTGGCTTTGAACTGCTCCTTGCCGCACACAGAACACTGAGCCGGGTGTTGCACACAGATTTTGTGTCTTCCAGCTTCTGCCATCATTGGAAATATGAGAAAAATGCATCCTTTTTATCGTTCTACACTTGACTGAAATATAGTTTTTATTGTGTAAGGGATCATAAAAACATCATCGTAGAGGAAAGAGAAAGTTGTTTTAAGAAATAAGAAGGTCTTGCCATTAAATAGCTACTTCATGCAAACAAAACGACTTAGATAAAATATCTATTCTTTTGAAGATACAAGTGGTTCTTTGTTAATTTGGTTACAGGCTATAAGTTCTTAGTCTTTATACATTAAGACTCCCAAAATCAACTAGACTCTTATTATGAAATCTTTCCTACCTTAGCAAATGCCTGTGTAGCTAATTCAGCAAAGTGAACAAAGCACAGACTATAACAATAACAACTGGAAATATGAAAAGATTAGGAAAATGTTTGTGTGTGCTATAACAATGAAGCTTGGCTATAAATAATGAGTCAGGGCAGTAAAAAGCTAGGGAAATTCCTGGGCAAGTGGGATGGGGACACTGAGACAAGACAATTAAACACGGCCAAACAATTAGAACAACTTACAGCCAGTTAGTGAATTGTAAGACTGTATCTTCCCTAACCAAGGGCAAGGGCAAATGGTTTATATCTCTCCGCCATAACCAGCGAACACATAGCTTAGATCATGCTGGCCTGGGAAACCAAGATCCAATTACTGCCATTGGTGCCAGCTAAACCAAAGGATGGACAAAGTCAGGGGAACAAAGAACAAAAACCTGATTAAAGCCAGTCAGAACCGAGATGAAAATAAAACAGTAAAGCAGGCCAAGAATAATCCCAAACACCCGTGTGCTCATTTTGATGCATCAACATATTAAAATGCACCTGGAAAGCTGATGAATAAAATAGTAATGATGTTGTGGTAGAGTAGTAAGAAGCTAGGAAAATTCCTGGGCAAGTGAATGGGGAAACTGAGACAAGGAAATTAGACAAGGCCAAACAGTTTGGGCAGCTGGCCACTAGCTTAGGAACAAGACCTTATCTTCCCCAACCAAGGACAGATGGTTTACACACTCCTCCCTAACCAGAGAAGACATAGCTTAAGTCACCCCGGCCTGGGAAATAGAGAACAAGGCCCCATTAATACCATTTGTGCCAGTTAAACCCAAGGACAGAGGAAGTCGGGGAACAAATAACAAAACCCCCATTAAAGCCAGACAGAGGGAAGATAAAAATACAACAAACCATAGAATAATCACTAATTTCCCTATATGCTCATTTTGATGCATCAGCATATTAAAATGCACCTGGAAAGCTGATGAATATTCTACTGAAACCCTCCCCTAAGATTCTCCCCTGCGGAAGGGAAACAAAAACCCTCAAGACAAAGACCTGGCTTAGGCTTGCTCTAAAACACTCCCACGCCCCTTCTGGGCATGAACTTTTACGTCCTCCTTAATTCTAAGGGTCCCCAGGAGATGTGCAACCAGAGGAGCAGTGGGTAGCAGCAGCTCGTCCCAGATCCCGTCTCCAAAGGCCTCCGTTTTCTCTGACTTTCCAGTGAGCTCACAGCAGCCCCACCTTCACTCACTCCTGTGGCTGTGGCCTCCACTCCCAGTAAGCTAGGAGCAGCCCATGCTGGCTTGCTGATTGCCTATAGGATTTCTAGGGAGCCAAAGCTAAGCACGGCCTTGCCTCTCCCCTGTTACTTCTTCTGCCCTAAGTCCTTCCTTTGTTTCACTGTCCTCAGCTTTAATAAGCAGACTCCCAGAATCCACTAGACTCATATTATGAAATCTTTCCTGCATGAAGTCAAGAACTCACACACTATAGGTTGGCCTAAGGCAGGCCCGCTCCAGGAGGTCCCAGTCTGGAAACAATATGACTTGTTCTATGGTTTAAAATAGATCAGCATTTTGTCAAGAAAGTAGTTGGGTTGTGAGTTTATTCATACTCTATTATGCCTTGAGACTGGTAATTCTGAGACTGATGAATTCAGAAAAGAAATACATTAATTCATACTTCCAGCTGGAAAATTCTCTCTCCTTAACCTTTTCATTCTTTCATTTATTTCACTTATTCAGTCATTCTTTATTCACCAAATATTTTTTTTAAATAATTTTTTAAATTTCTTTATTGATTAAGGTATTTATTGGGTATCAATTATGTTCAAGGCACTATGAGAGACACTGAGAACACAGCAATATTACATCCATGGAGCCTAATGTCTGGCTGGTCAGAACATTAAAATAATAAATACAAGTGTGATAAGTATTATAAATTATAAAAATTCAGGGTGCTATAAGAGTGTGTGACACAGCCTATCAACTTACCTTTTGATCATCTACCTAGAAAACTATACCTTGCAGGATATAACATGATCCATTAACAATGTTCATCAAGAGATATTATTTCCATATGTAATTCAAGGGAAGTGGGAGAGGAGATAGAAAAAGCTACATAAAAAGCACTTCAGCTACTGACCGGTGTAAAAAATACTGCAAGGGATTTCACAGTAAATGCAATGAAAAGCTGTAGTGAGGGCTCTGTGCTCGCTGTGAACATTTTAAAATTATATACTTGATGAACTCATTTTCCTGTATGTGGGTTTATTTTTAGAATATTTTTTCTTTCTTAAATATGTTTTTATTGATTTTAGAGAGAGAGGAAGGGAGAGGGATAGAGAGACAGAAACATCAATGAGAGAAAAACTTGGATCCATTGCCTTCTGCATGCCCCGCAGTGGGCATTGAGCCTGCAACCCGGACATGACCTCTGACCAGGAATCAAACCAGCAACCTCTTGGTTCATGGATCAATGCTCAACCACTGAGTTATATCAGCCGGGCAAAGGAATCTATATCTATATATATATAAAAGGCTAAGTGTCTGTCCGACCGTTAACTATGACATGCACTGACCACCAGGGGGCAGATGCTCAATGCAGGAGCTGCTGTGACACGCATTGGCCATTTAAAAATAAATGGCACCATGGACCTGGCGCCAACAAACCAACACTCAGCTTCCCCCAAGTGGGACACAGGCCCCACCACCACCCCGGAGTGGCACCCCACCAGATTGCAGCCAATGCTGCCAAGACCCCATGGCGCAAAATGCGGCCCATAGCCTAGCGCAGCCTGGAAACGATGGCTGTGGGCAACAGGTAAAGACATCATACAGCAATGCCAGGCTTCCTCTCCCTAGCAACTAGCATCCTTGGAGTTTCTTCAGCCCAGGAACCTGACTTGCTTTATAGTCAGGTGCAAACATTTTACAGTTTTACCAAATGTTTGTCAAGTGTTTTCTGTGCCTCATCTCATTTGATCCTCACATAAGTCCTGGAGTAGGTAAACAGGAGACTCAGTAGAATCCTATTTTCTTTTCATCAGCAAGACATGAATAGCGATATTAAAATACTTCTTCTAATTAATTTCCTTTCAATGTACATGAATCCGTGCACTGGGATAGTTATTAATAATTACCTAATGTTCACACAGTAACCTCCAGTTTAACACCTTGCAACCAGTATACAGGATGGGGCAAAAAGTAGGCTTACCGTTGTGAGTACTCAAAACATAGAGTTTATTCCCATATTATTATTTATTAACTAGAGGCCCAGTGCATGAAATTCGTGCATGGGTAGGGTCCCTAGCCTGCCCGGCAATCAGGGCCAATCAGGGCCTTCCAGCTGCTAGCCAGGGTCTTCCTTCGTTCTGCACCGCCCCCTAGTGGTCAGCACAAGTCATAGTCAGTGATCATACTCCCAGTCTCCTGGTCAAACTCCCAAGGGGACACTTTGCAATATTAGCCTTTTATATATATAGATTGTATTTTTTTCCCTTACGAACAACCATAAATCTACTTTTGCCTCAGCCCTGTACATATAGGCAATCCAATAGAAATACTTTTAAATAGAATGCTGTATGTTGAGATAAGGTTAAAGCAGGCAAAAAGTGAGATCTTTTCAAGCCTTGAAAGAAATAAAGTTAGCTACACTACCTTTATTCTTAGATTTAACTGAGGGGGTTATTAATAAATGACATGCTTTAACATTAACTCATCACACAAAGCTAAGATTATATTCCAATAGGTTTCTTTCTCCTGATCTCTGCACCCTTCACAACTTTTCTCACTGCACAACAGCTGTAAAATGCATGCCACTGTCATCCTCTCACGGCACATTCTTCTCTTTGTTGAGATGTCATGCGAAGAGCAAATTCCTCAGTCAAGTTGAACTCAGAGTGCTCTAAGATTGCATGGCAAGCCAACTTAAAATTGGCTTTTATTGTACTAATGGACACTCTTTGCAAGTATCTGCATTTTTTCTTTTGAAATAAATACCTTAGAGATAAATCTGTTTTTCCTTAAGTGCATTTTTTTATTTTTTGTATTTTAGCTATCTGAAAACTGTTGTTTTGTGATAAATTTGTTTGCTTATTTGTGTTTATATTTTAAAAATCTGTTATTCAGTTTTAAAAAATCACCTCAAAAATAAATACAAGTGCACTTCTTGGACTCTAAGTATTTAAACTGAAGGGAAGTTGTCAGGAATAAGGAAAATTAATTGTATTTCATCTATTTTATTTTAAATTAGTTATTATAACATTTTTCTAAAGTTCTTATTTTTTAAAAATATATTGTATTGATTTTTTACAGAGAGGAAGAGAGAAGAATAGAAAGTTAGAAACATGGATCAGCTGCCTCCTGCATGTCCCCTACTGGGGATGTGCCTGGAACCCAGGTACAGGCCCTTGACCAGAATCGAACCTGGGACCCTTCAGTCTGCAGGCTGATGCTCTATCCACTGAGTCAAACATGTTAGGGCCTTATTTTTTTTTTTTAAGTTAGACTTTGGTAAGCAATATGTTTCACAACTGATGTTCATGCCCTAATCCCAGAAAAGTGTGCATAAGTGACCTTACATGGAAAAAGAACCTTTGCAGATGTGATTAATGATCTTGAGACACAGAGTACCTGGATTGTCTGGGTGGGGGTCGGGGGGACCCAATAGAGTAACATGGGTGATTATAACGGAAAGAGGCATGCAGGGCTGTCACTCTGAAGAGGCCAGAGAGACCTGAAGATGGCTGGTATCATCAGGAACTAATTCCCTGCTGAGCCGGCTTTTGAAGAAGATGATGAAATGTACCAGGGCCAGAGAAACTGCGAAGTGGCTAACTGAATCGGGAAATTGAAGCATTTCCTGTTTCATCACCCACATGAGGTTGATCCAAACACATGCAAAGCTTACATGCGAGGCTCTTAAACTCTGGCATGCAGGAGAATCACCTGGGGGGCTTGTTGAAACAGGAAGCGCTGAGCCCATCCCAAGAGCATTCTGAGGCTCTGAGTAGGAGGTGACACCTGACAATTTGCATGTCTCACAGACTCCCAGGCGCTGCGGGTGCTGCGGACCCCTTATGAGAGGTGCTGTCTTGGGTACCACTAAGTTGTCCTATTTTCTGCTCTGACGTTTATCCACAGCCTGTAACATGGAGGCCCTTCTCTCCACTATTCACCAGAATAAAACGCTCTCACTCACCTTTTCACAAGTCACCTCTTTCAAGAAATCCTCCTCGTCCCCTGACTTTCTTCAGCCTGTATCGTTGGGCCTTTTCAATGTTTCCCTCTTCTGTACCTGAAGGCATTTTTATAGCAGTGCTTCGTGTGCCCTCTATCTTTAGAAGATTTGGGATTATTAATTTTTCTTTTCTCCTTTTTTTTATATCCTCACTCTAGTATGGTAATATGATGATTTTTAATTTTTAGAACTTGTATAAAGAATGATTCATAAGATGGACCTACTTACTAACATTTTAGTAAAATGTAAAAAAAGGAAATTTTTTAAATACTGAGCAGATGCATTATTTAGACAAAACATCTTTATCTTTATATGCATATCAATTTGTTTGATGTTTAGTGTTGCATGAATTGGACCCACACTACAAAGAGCCTATGGGTCTTGTTTTATCTCCCTGTGTATTTGATTGCAAAACATTGCTTGAAAACAATGGTTATTGCAGTACTTGGTGAAGAGGCAAATATTGTTATATTTCTCAGAAAGAAAGATTGAAAAGGAGAAACAGAATACAGCATATAGTATTTTCTCTTCTCAGTTGGTGTAAGTGACTCCTGAGTCATTTCATCTCTTCTATTCCAGCCTGAGAGAGAGCTAAAGTTCATGGGTACCTACATACCGGCTCAGTCAGGCCTGGATCCCAGTTCCACCAGCCACTAATAAGCTGTTCCCCATTGCGAAGTCGAAATGTAAATTGGGAGACACGTCAGACACGTGTTCAGGTAAACAGAACCTTTTATAAAAAGCAAGACTGTAGGAGTGCAGAGAGCACTTTGTATATGATTTTTAATACAGGAAATATTTTTCTGGTAAGACCGTATGTGGTTTACCAAAAACACAAGAAACAGCAGGAAAACTGTGAGAAGAGCTATGTACACATGTTAGGGCTCTGATTTAATCAGAAATGCCTGGGATTTGACTCTTAAGACTTTTAATCAAAGTGTTACTTTTTGAGATGAAGACTATAAATATACTAGAGGCCCAGTGCACGAAATTTGTGCATGGGTAGGGTCCCTAGGCCTGGCCGGCGATCAGGGCCAATCTGTGGAGCAACTGGTGGGGTGATCGGGGGGACCCTGCGCGCACAAAATGCATGCACGGGTAGGGTCCCTAGGCCTGGCCGGCAATTAGGGCCAATCTGTGGGATAACCGGCGGGGCAATTAGGGCCCCCCCCCCACTGGCACCCGTCTTGGCTGGCCTGGGGCCTGTGGGCTGGGGACAGTTCCTATGTTGAGCATCTGCCGCCTGGTGGTCAGTGTGCATCATAGCGACCGGTCGTTCCATTGGTAGTTCCCCTGTTTGGTTGATTTGCATATTAGGCTTTTATTATATAGGATGGAAATTAATATTTTAGGATATGTTGTGTATGTTGAATTTAAATGTTCATGGTGTAAAACTTTTAGGTTAAGTAAGTAATGGATGAATTGTCAAAAGGCCATTTCCCAAATATATGGTAAAGATAGAGGTATTATCCTTCCTAAAGATTACATTTCAAGGGGCTGGCTCCCAGGTCCCTGAGAAAGACAGTCTGCATTTTAGAATACTGACATCCCAAAGGGACAGAAAAAGAATTTACAATGAAAACTTTTCAAAAGTAGCTATTCTAAGAAAAGAGAAGTCAGGAGCTTAGAGTCAGAAAGACATCTCTTTGAAGCCCAGTGACTCTGAAGGAAATGTTAGGGCCCTCTTGTTCATGTAATTAGTGCACAATTTAACAGCATGAAGTAGAAGATTAAATATATTAGAGCTGTCATGAACAAATATTAATGCTTTCGTTATAATTCAACTTTTACTTTAGAAAGATAGTATTTCAGGACTTCTCTTTTTTTTCTATCTTATACATGTATAAAAATGCCAGTGAATAATTTATTCTGTTAGGAGCATGTTTGGTTATAGTTTTCTCTAATTGAAGACCATCATGTAGAAGAATGTTCTACACTTTTTTTAATATCACAAAGTCTTTTTTATTGCAAGTAATGCTATCAAATTGAATTTTGAATAATTTGGAAATCTCATTTATACCACAAAAGCTTTTCAAATAGTACAAATATGAAAACTAGATAATGCAAACAATAATAGTGATGATGATTTACATTTCTAATCTTTCTCAAAAGAGATATCAAACCAATAATTGGTAACATCAATTGTATAGTTTTATAACTATGATGTACTTTTCTGTATTTTTAATCAGATGAGCAACATAAAATTCTATCCAAGTTTAGTATTTTAATTTCTACAGGGGAGATCATGAAGAATACTTATTTAAATAATGAGAGGAGGTTTCAATTACTTTGCTTTTCTACCATAAAATGATTAAAGCGGAAACAGACAACAATACACTAAAAGAAAGAAGTTGCATGAAAACCTAGAATAAGAATATAGCGCTGAGAAATTTTGAGGTAAAGTCTCAGAACTGTCTGGACATTTCATCTCCATAGGGTTTGCAAAAACCAAAAACAAATAAAAAATCACACCAATCAAGTAAACACACACACACACACACACACACACACACACACACACACATGCACGCACACACACACACCACAAACAACTATAGGGACTTTATTTAAATTCTTCTAGCACTAAGGAGAAAGGAAGAGGGGAAAAAATCAACTCTCCCAGTTCACTACTGTTCCTCCTGCTTGTCCCTGAGTCTCACTGTATATCCGGAGAAAATCCGTCAGTGCTCTGTATAAGCGGGGAAACGTCCCCTTTACCTCCTCCTGTTCTTTTGGCTGGCTGAGTAATTAAAATAAGACTGATTAACAGGAGAAAATAAAATTTAATTTTGTGAGGACAGAAACCCCACATTAGAGAGTCAGAGACCCCACATATGTGAGAAGTTCAGAAACAGAAAGGTAAAGTGAAGCACCTGTAAGCCAGAGAATAGGATAGGGGCTAGGGCTTCATAGGGGAGGAGGATCATTCACAGGATGGTAACAACAGAAGATATTCAGTAATTGGATGATTTCCCTGCCATACCGGTAAGTCACAAATAATTATTCTTGGTAGTAACTCATTCTGGACAATGCCCACAATTTAAATTATTTAAGGAAGAGGTAAATTTTCTCTTGAGCTCAAAGGTTATCCATTACCTTGAGCTCACAATAACCACATGCCCAGTGTGGCACACCTTGGCATATCCACCTAAATTCCTTCAGTTTGAAAATGCTCCAAACCACCAGGATGTAGCATTTTCAAGGTCCTTATGAAAGACTGAGTTGAGGACATCGAAGGCCATTGGAGTAAATGACAATAACAGTGCTATGGCACTAGTGATCATGAGGCATATAATGAACTGGGCTTCACCTGGAGACCCCCGGTGACCAAAAAGCACTGCAAATGAAGTAGAGATTTAGAGATTAGCCAGGATGAAGAGAAAAGACTATTTTAAAAGGTAAAATTTCAGGTTGGTTGCAATTTCTGTAATGAGATTCTACTCTCAATGGAAAGTCCATTACATGACAAATACAATTTAAATAATGAGAAATTCTACGAGATGAGACAGCAAAGACCATATATCCAGAAGTGGTATCTATCCTCACTTCCGTCCTTAGAAACCACAATGCATCTTTCAATTGCTGGTTCCTTTTGATCTACTTGACCAACTTAGTAAGTATAACCACAGAACCTTCTTCCTTGGCGGCACTGAATTAATTTATTGTTAAAATTTTGTTGAATTATTGTTGTGCAAATTAACAGGTATATTTTATTATTTAAATGTATAAGTCTGAGGCCAATTTCCTGACTCTATGTAGTTCTTTTATTCAGGCTTACTGTATTAATTTATTTAATTATCCTACTCAGTAAATAGTGATATCTATAGGGCTGATGAAAATAATAAATTACTTGTGCTTCAACCGGACATTTTTGTCTCTTGAATTCTCAGCATCTTTATTAATAGTCACAGGCAAATTCCCAGTCCTAGGAGTGTTTTACATTTATTCTAATATTCTGGGGGAAAGTCAGTTGAGTTATATTTGCCTAGATACAGGGAAATATTAAAAGAATTTTCAATAATCAGAATCTAGAAGGAAAATATATTGATCAATTACTTTAAACATCCTGAGTGTGTTCAGTTTAAACACACACACACACACACACACACACACAGACACACAGCAAAATCTTTTATTTTGAGTAGAACAAACGTAATTGGTGATTCTTAAGGAAAAGTGTGTGTAAGGGGAGTGCTGCGACAAGTACTGTAGCTTTGTAGATTTTTTTCTCAGCATTTCTGCTTTATTATGACTCGGTAATTCAAGAATGATTCATAAACTTGGTCAGAATATTTGAGTCATGAGAACAGAATATTCAGGACTATAATTACTAATTTCATGAGAAAAATAGAATCATAGGGTGCTGTATTATTTGGTAGGTTTCAAATATTTGCCTCTGGTAGATAGTAATCTTCTTATTGATTTGTCTCTTGCTTAAACAAAAACACATTAGTAATTATATATAATAATTGTAATATATAAAAATGAATAGGTATCTAATTCTTTGTTATGCATTTACTTATAATCCCTGATAATTCTTTATCTGCATACGAATTAAGTACCAATTACCTCATTTAAAAATGATTTTATATATTGTAGTTCTGAGTTTTTACTTATTAATACTTAATTTAAATGAGCAATGTATAAAATATACATTCTTCTACAATAACTAATGATATATCCAAGTAAATGAAAATAATTATTTTACTTACCAGTTAACAGTGATTACTAATTATCCTTTTGTCTGAGATTTTATTTCCTTTATATGATTTTAATACCATATTCTCATAGGTTTTCCAACTGCACTAGTTTGGGACATTTATAACTATAAGTGATTCCTAAATCACTGTCCATACAGGTAGTCTTTCCACTTAGTGAAACATAGTTCTTGTGGTTGATAATTCAGGTTGAAGGAAAATCAACTGTGATGTTCTCACCTTAAACATGATGACTGAGGCCTCTGAAGCCTCATTACAGAATCACCGTGAATGTGATTCCTCCTGGGCCCTCTGTATTGAAAGTGTCAGCAGTAATTTGTTAGAACATTCTCTCTCCTGGAACAGACTTGTGTTGTGAATTTGGAAAATATTTTCTGTTTATAGCAAGTCTTTAGTGGAGTTGAAATAAGCTCCGTTTTACAGATTAACCTGTGTTGAGGAAACAAAAGATTCATTAATCTTCATTTAAATTATTAAAAGTAATCTTATTTTTTTTCTCAGTCTGCTCAAGTTACTAGCAAGTGGCATCAGGAATCAAAAAGAAATGATCTAATTGATTATTTTTGTGCAGTATTTTTAAAATATTAGATTATTTTATAATTATTAATGCATGGATGCTTTGGTTTTCACTAGTCACGTGAAAATGTGCTGCAGTTTTTGTAACCTTTGTCTGACAGCTTTCATGTCCAAGAGGCCATCAAAAGGGACACACCATGTGCCCTAACCCGTTTGGCTCAGTGGATAGAGTGTCGACCTGTGGACTTAAGGGTCCCAGGTTCGATTCCAGTCAAGGGCATATACCTTGGTTGTGGGCACATCCCCAGTAGGGGGTGTGCAGGAGGCAGCTGATCGATGTTTCTCTCTCATAGATGTTTCTAGCTTTCTGTCCCTCTCCCTCTCCCTTCCTCTCTGTAAAAAATCAATAAAATATATTTTAAAAAAAGGGACACACCATGTGCCCACTTTCGGTGTAAACGTATTTCTGATTTACTGAATAAATCTTGCTAAACTGCCATGAAACATTAAGCTCTTCACACTTCAAGTGGTCTCCTCTAATTACATTTCCTTAGCTTTGGATTTATAATAGAAGCTGGTCTTTGGGTCAAAGGGAGGATATTAGAAAATCAGTTGAGAACACACAAATGGCAAGTTGAATAGGGGCATTTCAGAACTTAGGAATGATATTTTTATACACTGTAATGGGCGGGTAAATATGTATACAATATCAAACATATACATATAACTTTCCATCACTCTTCCCAATTACTCAAAGGCATTTGTTTGTGTCAGTTTCCTAAGGAAAGCAATGATCTATTTCTGTGACGAGTCAGCAGGGGGCAGTAGGTATCATTGAAAGATGATTGAAGAAGTTTCAACAAACTGTCTTTCAATGAGTTAGTTCCCTTGCAAACTCTTCTAAGAACAAACCTGTTACAACCAATCACTTTGCTGTGTTTTTGTTTGTGTTGTTATAAATCTGGTTTGGAAACGAGCTGATGTAAAAAGCAAACTGTAGCCTAGATTTCCCTCAGTATACTTGTTGAGTGTATCAATTTTCAACGGAAGAAATTTAATCCATGTAAATAAAAATTCTTATTGGGACATCAAGAATAACATATTTGGATATGAGCAAGGCCTTGCCTATATATGAACAGCTGGGAACTTGATATGAGTGATAATCTCACTCAGTTCCCTGTCCAGGAAAGACATTCAAATATGAACTCTAACTTTTCTATGTGTCCGAGATTACAACACTATTTAGATTATAGCTTACTGTAAAGCCAATGTTTTCTAAAGTAAAGCATTAATATATTAAAAATAGTTTTTTTATTAGCTTAAATCTGCTTCAATGAGGGTTTGTGCTTTGTTTTGTTTTGTTTTGTTTTCTGAAGTCCATTTAAGAATATAGCTCTATGGAGCTATGATGCGCTAATGGCAGTGATTATATGATAGAGCTGCACAATAATAATTTGCAATCTGTCATGTGCGAAATGTTGCATTGAAGCAGATAAACGCAGCCCACTGAAGTGTGCTCTGTATCATTGCATTAGACGTAATAGCACAGACTGTGCAACAGTACAGAGAAAAGCAAGGTGCTTCTTCTGTGATTAGAAGTTTGATTACTAAAAGTTATCATTCTGCCAAATGTTTTAAATGTTTTTCTTATAAGTTTAACTGGAAGTTTATAGGTTAATTAAAATGATCCACCACAAACGCAGAAAATCCATTAGTGAGAAGAAACAAGTTTGCTCCACCTAGTTCTTTTTTACAACCTCAAGAAGATTTGAATAAATATCACATTCAATCCCAACCATTATCCTATCGCCTCTTATTTGTAAAGAATATGGAAAAGATGATTAGAGGCATATCCAATGAGAAAGGCCATGGCACTCACATGCCAAGTAATATTATCACGACTCTTATCTCCTAATGGAGCCAGAAAATTGAAATTGTTCTGCAGAATGACCCTCATCAAATTGTGGTTTTTTTCCCCTTGAATGTTGTGAAGGAGAGCAGAATATGCCATCCCAAAATATGACTCTTTGGCATAAGGATTATTTTGACCTGGTTATTAAAAACTAACAGACAGACAAGAGAGAAGCTCTGAAAACCAAGTAGAAGTTACACTTTTGAAAAAGATATTTCTATTTACGAGGGAGAGCTGAATGTACAGCGTGTTTTGCTCTCTGTAGAGGGAAGACACCCTCATTGATGGAGAAGGCAGGGATTTCAATCTGCATAACAATTTGCATGCCTACCATGTACACAAGAGGCCTACAAGTTATTAAACTCCCTTTCCCCTTCTCCTATTCATCTGTCTTTTATTACAGGGTAGGGGATCTCAGTTAAGACCCATAGTTGCTATGAAGAAAAACTGTCAGGTGTACCAATGTCACAACATGGGCACCTAAGACTTAGTGTGCCATCATCAATATTTGTCCCTGGAAAACTGAATTAGTTAGAAAAAATTACATAGTCTAACTTTATGGAAAAACACATGAAGGCAGCAGGTGTGTTGCGTAGGGGAGGCGCAGTCTGGGACTAAGAAAACCCCGAGAACTTCAGGGACAAGGACAATGTGCTTGTGCAAAGTCCCATCTCTGGAACGTGGTAACAGATCCTTTTTGCCCAATCTGAGGCCAGACCCAGGCAGTAGCATTAACACTGGTTCTTAAGGAGTGACAGTGACCCTTACCACATCTGTATAAACTGTTTTAGTGTTATACATCCACATACCTCAACAAATAAACGTCACAATCAAGACAGCCAACATATTCACCACCCTCCCAATTTTTCTTGCACTCTCTTATAATCCCTGTCTTCTGCACCTCCACACCCTCCTTCATTCTCAGGAAACCACGGATCTACTTGTGTCACTACAGATCAGTGGCGCCTTCTAGATTACACATATCTGGAATCGTGCAGGATGTATGTTTTTGCCTCACTTCTTTTGTCAGCATAATTATTTTGAGAGTCATTTCTGGTAAAGTATGTATTGATAGTTCTTTTTTTTATTTCTGGATAACAGTGTGCTATGTGTATGTACCACAGTTTGCCCATTTATCTGTTGGCAGATGTTATAGACTGCATGTCCTGTTCCTCTCAGATTCATACGTTGAGGCCCTAATCCTCAGTGGGACTATATTTGGAAATGGGCCTCTAAGAAATTCATTACATTAAACAAGGTCAAAGTGTGGGGCCTTGAGCCAATAAGATTAGGGGCTTTAGAAGCAGAGACCTCGGAGAGCTGTCCCCCTCCACAGGAGAACAGGGAAAAGGTCTTGTGAAGACACAGGCGGTGGCTTTGTATAATACAGGAACTTTCACCTGGAACCAAACTGGCTGGGATTTTGAACTTGGACTTTAACCCACAGAAGTGTGAGATATAAATTTCTGTCCTTTAAGCCATCCAGTCTGATATATATATATTATGGCAGCACAAGCAGACTAATAAAATAAAGGTTTGGGTTGTTTACAGATTTGTCATTAAAAATAAATCTACTATTAACATTCATGTACAAACAGAAAACAAGACACCCAGGTAAATGTGAATTATCTGTAACTGCCTACATACATGCACACCAACATAAAAGACTAATACTGCACTCATACTAAAAATTATTCCTTGCTTATCTATAATAATAAAAGTGTAATATGCAAATTAGACCGGACAGCCAAATGACCTTCCAAATGTCCTTCAGGAGGAAGCAGGGGCTATGAGGACTAAGCCAAGCTGCCTCGGCTACGAGGGCCAAGACCCCTGCATGAGTTTCGTGCATCAGGCCTCTAGTTTGAAATAAATCATCATTACCTAAACTACGTATTTCTTTCTTTAATCTTATTTCTCAAAATAGTTTACTTTCTCTAAGATGCTTTTTTACACTATTTGCATATAAAATTCCTTGCAGTTATAGTTTATGTTTCATGCTGGAAGAGTATTTAGCAATATCCATGTAGAAAAATCACATTCTTTAAGGAATGAAATCCATTTCAAAAATAGTACAGTCATAGAAAATGCCATAATAATTATTCACTTAAATTTAAAATTCCTTTCCTCTTTATTAGTAATGTCTTCTCTTTTAATGGCAGCCTTGACACTTAAAATTATCATTTTTTGTCAATTTTTAAATATATTTAACAATTTCTTTTAAGCAATGGAGCACTTCAATAACATAGTTAGCCTTTCTTTCTATTTGCATAATCCTATTGCTAGAGATGTTGAAACTTATGTACAAAAAAATAATAGGCTTTCTTAATAAATTATTTAAAAAGTCCCCCAGCCGGCTTGGCTCAGTGGCTGAGCACTGAACTATGAACCAGGGCGTCACAGTTTGATTTCTGGTCAGGGCATATGCCCAGGGCTATGTGCTCCATTCCCAGTGGGGGATGTGCAGGAGGCAGCCCATTGATGATTCTCTCTCATCATTGATGTTTCTGTCTCATCTTCCCTCTCCCTTCCTCTCTGAAATCAATAAAAATATTATTTAAAAAAGTAAACAAGAATGGGGGGGGACCTTAAGAATTAAAGCATGATCTCAATACTTTAAATAAACTGAGAATCCTCGCAACTGCATTTGCTAAAGAGCCAATGTAGTTTTGAATGCAAGGGAATACAAGAATACAAAATATCAACAAAATCACGAGTATAATTGCTCAGTTCAAACAGTTTACATGAAGTAAGAGTAATAGCTCATGACAATGGCTGCCATATCAATAGAAAGAACACAGCTGCTAATAGAGAATCATTACACAGAATCTAGGTAATGAGGAGATAGAAAAAGAGGGCTAGGTAGGCAGTCAGGGACAGAAACCACGTGGAGGTAGGGGAAGGGAAAAGTCAGTAAAACCACTCTGCTGTACACCTAGGAAGCAAACAAAGGACCTATTAGTAGAACTAGCTAGGTGGAGCAAGGCTGGGCAGGGAAAACTTGACCCTTGATCTGGCCTGGCGGGATCACAATTTCAAAGTGATGTCACCTTGGACCTGAAGTGGCAGTCCTCAATCAGGTCCTCCCACAGGGGGAAATTTGAACTTTGATATTATTGGATATCGCCAGGATTCTTTGAAGGGACCAATCAGAAGCTAGCAGAGTATATGACTAACCTCTAGACAAAGAGCTCAAGAGGTAACCCATTTGGGGCTCCCTTTCTGCTGTCTTGCAGCAGGAAATCCAAGCTTTCTTTTCCCCACAATAAATTTTGTTTTCTTCCCACTATTTTGTCCATGAATCCATTCTTCAGCTTTAAAAGACAAAGAACTAGGACCAGACCACCATATTTGTGTGTCAGTAGGACTCCCAGCCCCTTCCCAAGAATCATTCATGTCCTGTTTCAGCTTAGAATAAACATTGTCTGTACCTCTTTGTGAGCACCCACAACAATTTCTATTTATATTAGCTCAGTCATAAATAGTATGATTTTTCTCATTAACTCTAAACTGAATAAGAGAGTCTCTGTAAAAAATTTGCTATTGTTTCTGAAGTCTTATCTTGAAGAGATTTTACCTGCAAGACTTACAAGCAAGCCTTTTTCATAAAAATACTGCAATATCAGAATTTTTTCATTGTAATTACTTGCAACCATGGCAATGAAGTAAAAGCAATGAATAATAATGATTTATTATTGCAGTTTTTTGTTCAGGCACTTGAAAATTTGCTTGCTTTTTTAGAGTTATAAAATACTGCTGGTAGAAGTATGTTGAAACAATCATTTGAGCTAAAAGCCTCATGATGTAATACACTTTGGAAGGCCATTACATCTTTTATTGTGATTATTTTATCTTCTCATCTGAATTTCTCTTAACCAAAATTGTTTTTTAAGTCACTTTGTTTTGTAGTAGTTGAGGAAATCACACATCTCCTATGCTTAGCTCTTAGCATATGCTGGCTTATACGTGACTTTCCAAGATTTCTGAAATTAAGTGAACAATTGCAAATTCAGAAAAAGATTTAAAGGAAAATTATCTCCCTTTATAAATGTCCACTCTTCAGAACAGTCATCATGAAATTTATACTTGCGCTTTGGCACTTTGGCATTCAATAATTTTTTTAAAATGAGTTTGATGATCTCAGGAACACATGAATCTATTACTCATAATTTCTAACTGATAATTGATCATAAAGTGGGTTAAGTACTGCCATTTAAGTGATTAGAAAATTAAATACTATGGTAAAAAATAGCTTTACCTGCTGAATTTATGTAATTTATCAAAAACATATGAATGCAAGATATTTAGAATATCCCGACAATGTACATACAGGGTGCAAACTAAAATCACTCAACGAAAGATGTGCTTATAATGTAGGGAATGGTGGAAACCTTATATTCAATTTTTAATAGACATTGCTTTCACTGTTATTGAGTGAATTCCCTTAGAGTGAAAAGGTTAGATGATATGGTGAGTATTTATTTAAGACTTGTTAAAGAAATACTAGCTAAGCCACTGAGTGAAACAGGTTTTCACATAAGTTTTTTTTCTTATTTTATTAAATTATTATTGTTTGTTAGAGGGGAATCTTGTTCCCTTTCCTGGGTTTGAAATGGCAATCCAAGACAAAGGTTGTCAAAAAGACAAGGGTTGGAGGATTAAACTTTTTGACTTTCATTCCAGAAGGCAGGCCAAGGACAGACACGCCATCCCCCTGCCTGCCCTCTCTCTACAGCTATTTCCTTTCATAGATACACAATATGCAAAACCCTGGACAAGCTACAGATGGCAGAAACAGGTGTTAGAATACTCAAAGTCAATTTCACCAATAAATAATAAGAATTGTACATAGGGCCAAAAACGCCCCTGAAAAATTTAATCCCGAAGAAACAAAATAAACTCAACATTAAAAAACCTCAAAAAAATAATAATTGGAGCTCAATGCAGCGTGACCTTTACCACACAGCCTGGGAGACCATGACCCTAGCAGGTGAACACACAACGGATCTCAAAGACGCACACAAAAATCTCAAATATCTTTGTGCAGGTGTTTATGTGGACACAATTTTTCAACTCATTTGAGTAAATACCAAGGAGTGTGATCCCTGGATATTGTGGTCGGACTATTTTTTTTAGTTTTGTAAGAAACCACTACACCGTTTTTCAATATACCGTGTACTTTATCTGTTTTAAAACGCCCAATTTGTAAAACAGCAGTGAGACACCTCTTCCTAGCTATTTGAATGGCTGAAATTAAAAAGAAACTGTTGGCCAGGAAGTGGAGAGAGAGGCCCTCTCGCTCATTTCTGGGAAGAATAAAAATGGCAAAGCCACTCTGGGGGGTGGTTTGGTTTCTGGAAAAGCAGTGGGGGGTGAGGCAGACAGAGAACGTTTCTGTAAAGTTTTCTCAATGTGTTTGTAAACATAAAACTATCAAAAATATTTAAGTCTATGAAGAAAAGTAATCCGCGGACTCACGGGGGCCGGCAAACCTGTTTCCTCTGTGTGATCAGGGAAATCTCTCCCCGTGGGACACGATCTGGTAGGAACCAGCTTTCCCGCCACCAGGTGCTGCGGCATCAACTTTAAACCAATTTCAAAGGGTGGGGGCTGCATTCTTTTTGAAGTGCGGCCATGAATCCTGCACCAAATCACAAAACCATCTGCATTATGTTGAGCACAATTTAATCGAGAATATCTAGTGATAGCTTACGATTCAGTATATTCACATTGAACATATGTAGAGCACATATACATGTATGTAAAAGACACTACATCTGCTTGTAAGATAACGCCGCACGACCTCATATCACACAATGAGGGTTGCACAGCTGAGGGTGCATTTGCCTGATATGAATCCTGAGTGGGGATGGTGAGTGATGCAGCTCTGTGCGTGCTGACCTGGGCGATTCTAAGGCCACAGACATGGCTACAGGGGAAGCCAGGTACCAACAGCGCCCCTTCTGAGCCATCAGCATCAACCTTTACAGAAAAAGCTAGGTGAGGTGATGGCAAGAAGGAAGGAAGTGTGCTGTAGCTGGAACATGAAGGACCCCCTGAAGAGGACGGTTTGAGGCTATGGCTCAGGCTTTACAAACCATCACTGCACGGTGACGTTCAGAGACGTACATATGAGAGGAAGGAAGTAGACTCTTCCTCTTTGTGGGAATGGCATTTCTAAAAGAGCAAAGGAGGAGGAAAATACTGTTGAGGACACTTTAGGAATGACAATATGCTTCTAAACAGTAGTTTCTCTTTTTTAACTTCACATGGGATAAATATGACTATTAGGGTCTCCTCAAAGTTTTATTTCTAAATTGATTATATAACTAATATTTTTACTTTATTAGTTATTGTAAGAACAGCTGCTTAATTAAGTTAAAATCTCTTAGTTATTTTAACTTTTTGTAATTTAACAAAATAAATCTGTTTATTCACTTTTTTTCCAGCACTTATCATTAGATTTAAAATATCACAAAATAGTTATCATTCTGCAGATTGTTAAACATAAAATGCTTACAAAGTTTTTGCCTTTGTAAATTAGCTAAATTTACTATGTGATTTCCAGAAACATATGTATTTTTATTGTTATTGCTATAAAATTCAGCACAACGTATTTCAGTTACTTTTTGAAAGTATTGCAATCACACAATAAATCCCTATAATCAATATAATTCCTCTTATAGTAGTGAGGGGAACCAAGTTGTTTTGTATGTATTTTATGTTATTTTTTTTATTGATTTTTTACAGACAGGAAGGAAGAGGGATAGAGAGTTAGAAACACTGATGAGACAGACACATCGATCAGCTGCCTCCTACACACTCCCTACTGGGGATGTGCCCGCAACCAGGGTACATGCCCTTAACCGGAATCGAACCTGGGACCCTTCAGTTCGCAGGCGTAGGCCCTATCCACTGAGCCAAACCGGTCAGGGTATTCTATGTTACTTTATTACCGCAATGATACTTTTCTTTGAAATGCAAGTTGTTTGTTTGTTTCAGTGACTGCTTGATGGTTATGCTTTGTTCTATTATTTTAAAACAATTGAAGTATGCTTTTAGTTATTTCTAGGGATCCTGGAGAAGAATCATGTCTAGCTGGACAATATTCATGAAATAATTACTTGGAAAATGTCATCAAGTTTATGAACTAGGTGTGGTTTTATTAGATAGAAGATTTATTTAATAAAAAACCTCATTTTTTGTTTACAACTAATTTTTATTTCTACTATCTTAAAATCAATCATGAGATCACACCAATAATCAATAAAACAGTCCATGATTTGATATTTCAAAATGAGATTTTATGCTAGTATCATAAAAATCTTATACATTTTACCAAAATGGTTTTTGTTACAGAATAATATTTTATTTCCCATTTTTGTAAATTTTTACAATACCGCGGATTAGGGTTACCTTTTCCATTAAATATATTAATGGGATAGAACTAGATGGTAAATTTAGAGTACTTGAAAGGATAGGGCTTATAACATGGATTTGGAAATTTTCCCAAATATGGTCTAGCTAAGCCACTGAATGAAACAGGTTTTCACGTATGTTTTTTTTCTTACTTGATTAAAATTTTTTTGTTAGAGTTGAAGAAATTTCCATTTTCAAAATAAGACTGGCCCTATATAAAACATAGGAGATTTTAAATTTCTATTTAACAATTTATTCAATGAAAGCAGAGCATTTAAGGCAATTGAGTATATTCTGAAGTTAGGGGAATATTTTCACGTAGTAACTCAGAGATAAAAGGCAAAATGTGTTTTAGTCAATGTTGAAAGGGGCCTGGAAAATGAATTCTCAAATCATGCATATGTCTTGAATGAGCAATATTTCTTAATTAGATAATGGAAGTAATCTCTGGATTGCCATGTGAATAGACAGTACATTTGTTCTGGTGAATATAATAAATTTGGACTCGAATTACTGTGCACATTTAAAATCTAGCCCATAAACTATAACTTAAAATTTAGTATTTTTGTAATTTCTCTTCTATTTCAAAAGTATACTTGATTTTTAAAGAAATATTTCTTACTGACAAACAGTAAGAACTCAATATACATTAGCTATTATTATTACCACTGGTCCCATAGGCATATGGTTTGTATTTGCTGCTGATAGCTCCTCACAGGGGGATTTCACTAGGTTATTTTTGCTCTGTGACCTGAAATACTTGCTCTTAGCAGGGTAGTTGCAGATATACTTCTTGTTTTGATGGTTTTATACTCCAAGGTAATCACACCAGGGGTCTCTGAAGACAGATCTTGAAATGCTTGGTGTCTATACCTTTCCGTGCTGTTCCAATCAGCTCGAAATGCAGTTGTGCCTTGGCACTTTGCAGAACTAAATGAAAGGTTCTGAAGTCTCTGAAAATCAGAATGTGAGTTTGTCTCACGCCTGCTCAGTGGACTTGTGTTCTTAGAAATCCAATGTATTCCCAGATGGATAGTATATAGCCAGCATTTCATGGTGCTCTAACATGCGATATACATAACAAATTGCCAGCTAGGCTAGTATGCGTTTAAGGGATTTGATTGCTGTATACTTCAAACATTTCTTACATTGTGCCATCTGGCAGACAGAAACGTTAATGAATTTTTAAACTTAATGGAATATGCCCAGCATTAGGAATGTCTGAAAATTAGATGCTAACCACTGGTAAATGACAGATTTATCAATAAATACCCCACAAAATTGCAATCCTTTGTTTTTTGCCGGTAGAGTAGCAACACATTTCTAAGTGGTAGATACTGGCTCAGACAACTGTCTGGATAGAGATAATAATTGATGAATACAGTAGAGCTCTCTTTGCTATTTTAAGAAATTGCATCCATAGTATCATGACATTTTTTTTTCGAAATGTGGTTTTAGGAAGTGTTTTTGATATTAAGTAGAACATTTCACTTAAATTTTAAACAAATTTATGGACATGTTGGAAAATTCTGATCATGCTTTCAAATGCTCTTATTTTATTGAAAAGTTTCCCTGTCATTCAAAGAAAATCTTTTTATTAAAGTTCCATTTCTATTGCAACTGCATTTTGCATACAATAAGTCTGGCAAAAACATAAAATGACTCGCCACCAGAGATAATCTATTGTGCTCTTCTCCCCCATCATCTTAGGCATTTTAGTTTTCTCCCTTGTATGAAAGCACTAAAGAAGCGAGTCCCTGTACTTCTGCCAAAAAGCAAAATGCAGAGAATCAGGCAGAATGCTCGCAGTAAATAGCAATCCATTTAACAATACAAAAACTGGGAACAGTTGAGGCAATCTGTTGGGTAAATTGGGGAAAACGCTTTCAAAAAGAACACATATGTGAAAATTAAAAAGAAAATATTATCATAGTTTTAGAATCATAAATGAACATTTATAAAACAGAACCAGTATAAAACCAGTAGCTCAGAATTTTAAAAACAATATTGGAGAAGCATAAAATTCATTTTTACAATGTCTTCGAAAACACCCCACGTAGAAAATCACCAGAATGCCTGTCATTACACTAATATCACGCACAAGGTTTTGTTAGCTGAGCATGTCTATGAGGTTCTTTGTTTTATCTTTCATCTGTGTTATGTATATACTACAGGCCCGGCACGCGAAATCACTCGAGATCCACACCCACTGTGCCGGCTGGACCCCAGACCCGCCTCTGCCACGCCAGCCTCGGGCCCTGCTCACGCCCTGCCTCGCTGTGTGAGCCCTGAGTCCCAGCCCCAGTGCTCCATGCACCTGCAGGTGACCAGTTGTTTGGTCATTCTGCCGTTACGGCATCACGACCACAGGCCTTTTATGATATAGATACATTATACGTATAGGTGTTCACTGCTTAAACTATTGCTTTGCTACATTAATTTTAAAATGTGGCATACTTCAAATAACTCACATTCAGTTTAACTAAGTCCACTAGATAGAATTAAGATAGATTCATATTAAAAATAATTTACAACTCACTTTCCCATCAATTTCTGCCTCTCCCTCCAAACACCAACCTTCTTTATGTTGCAGATGGTGGAAGGGGTAGGTCAAGGGGCATCAATCCCTACAGTGGGTACCATGGAGAGAAACGACACTTGCCAGGCTGGTTGCTAGCACTTCCTACAAATGCAACCCATCCTCCACACAGGATAAACTCTCCTGCAGGAGTGACTAACCTGTCCCTGCAGAGAGACTTACGGAAGAGATTGGGAAGCACAGGAAAGAATAAGGGACCTTAGGAGATGTGAGGTGTAGGTGTCCCTGTAGATGGGACTGTGAAAATAAGGAGACACTCAAATGGAAGCCCTTCTTGCCCCTACCTCTCGTAAAGCCACATTTTATCTGAAGCAACGGTGGGCTACCAATCTCTAGCCAACCGTTTGCTGCCTCCCCTTAAGGCCTGAGAGGCTCTGCAGCTGGATGCTCTCTGCTCTCCGTGACCCCTGCTGTTCCCAGTGAGAGTGCCAGTAACCAAGAAATTGTACAGGGCCACTCCCTTCCCCCCATCCCCAGTGTGCTTATTAGTCAGCCAGGACAAAATAGGCACGTCCTTAATTGTTTACTAATTGCAGTATACAATGCCAGCCTGGTTTCTTCAATGAGATCCTACACTCCGCCAGGGAAGGGGGCCTGTTAATTTCGCATTGTTTACACGTAGCTCAAAGTACATTCTCAGGAAATACTGGGATATTGATCACACTTCCGCTGACAACCCATGTTTTCCTAGTTTTGTTTTTTTCTGTAAACTTTTATCATTTCTACTTACAGGACTGGTTGTTTTTTGATGGGAAAAGATGGTTTATATTACCTCAAACTGAAAGGTGACATCAATCTGTATACAGAGAAAATGGACCATAATTTTTTAAAATTGAATGATGAACTAATTCTGTTTTAAGTATAACCAACATTTTGGATAGATTTTGAAAGATAGAGTTAGGGAATAGGAATTCTTTTTTTTTTAAAAAGTAGCCATATTCTATATTATTAATTGTGTTGACTTTGAGCACATTACTTAACTACCCTCTTCCCTGTGAAGTTATGGAAATACTTATTCATACCTCAAAGGGTTATTAATATATTTAAATTAATGTTGTATAATGAAGAATGTAGCTGGCCTTTGATCCTGGTTCACTGGAATTTCCGGAGTGTCAGGAGTGCCTTTGCTATTCCTATTCATGTCCCCTGGACCACAGCTTAGTTTCTACTAACCAGGGAACTCATGAAGGGCCAGTGGATAATTGGGGTTTTGAGCCCACACTAGCTGGACCTGGTGACCTCTGGGGATTGAGCTCAATTACAAAGCTAGTGATTCAACCAATCATACTTATGTAATAAGACTCCAATTAAAACTCTGGACACCAATGTCAGGAAGCAGGGGAGACTTGGCTGGAAAGTCAGTAAGGCTGGAAATTCTGAAAAAGTAGTGGGCTGAAGGCGGCCTGCCCTGTTTATCAGAATTCCAATTTAGGGGAGTTTGGCGGAAGGCTGCCACTCATAATTGTTCCTTGACCTTTCCAATCAAGTCTGTGTATGTATGGACCCTCAGGTGTTTACTGGAATCCTTATGCTTAATCTTTAGGTGTCCTTGCTTAAAGGACACTGTAGACACATGTGTCATCCCAAGATAAAAGGTAAATTTTATCTCAAACTGCTTTTACAATAAAAGCCTAAACAGGTAGGTGATCGAGGCTGTCTGGTTCCTTTAGCCAGGCAGTCCCTTAGCGCTCTCTTTCACAGCAATCCTGTGTCAGTAATTATTCATCCGTTGCTCAGGGTCTGCTGGTCAGCCCTGGCAAAGTGGTGCCCAGTATGAGAACCAAGGAATGCAACAATACATGGTGGAACCCTCACAAACGAAGAGGAAGAAAACGAAAGTAACTGTGCAGTAAGTCATATAATAAAGATTAAAATACACACCTTTCTAAACTGCCTTTTGCCTTATTGAGTTGTCTCTTTTTTAAAAAAGATGTATTTGTATTGATTTCAGAGAGGAAGGAAAAGGGAGAGATAGAAACATCAATGATGAGAGAGATTCACTGGTTCGCTGCCTCTTGCATGCCCCACAATGGGGATTGATCCCGTAGCCCTTGCATGTGCCCTGACCAGAATCGAACCATGGTATCATATGTCGACCTTCAACCACTAAGCAATACCAGCAGGGATGAATTCTCTCTTCTCAACATGCCAACTTAAAGATTACTTTGAACTGTTGTGGGTGACAGTGTCTGCTGGTGAGGACACTGGACCCATGGGGAATGGAAGTGAATTCAGTTAGTTGTGCTAAAGCTGTGTGGGTGTCCCTGTAGTAAATGTGGGGGGTTCAGCTCCTTTACATTCTACAACTGCTTATTTAAACCCCCACTCTGCCCAGAGGTGATACAACAGTCATGCATATATATGTATATTTTTTTCAAGGAATCTTTTTACTGATTAAATCAGATGAACAACTGTAATAAAACATTACAGGGGCTAATTACCTTAGAGATTCCGAGGGTGGTACCCAAAGCCGTTTATTCTCGGAGTCCTAGTCTCCGATGAGGGTTTGATAAACTTATGTAGCTTGGCCATCTTGACTACTGCTCATTTATCAAAGCAGAAGACTGGTCCGGGGAGGGGTTGCCCTACTACTTATATTTCATTTTCTTTTTTTTTAATTTCAAGGTGCATTTACAGTCTCACTTCATTAAGGGCTTTTTGCACAGTGCATCCACAGTCTCATTTGACAGAAACCCTCGTGACATAACCAGATGTGTATGGTTTTCAGAACACAATGTGTAAATAAATGGTCCTTTTAATTTTTTAATGTTTGTGAGAATGGCTTCAGTTTGAATAATTCTGCACTCCTCTTTGAAGTCCTGGTCTCCCAGATGGGCCCTGGATACGTCTGTGAGGACTTGCTGTGCAACAGAGGCCTGGCAGCGTCCTTAGTGAATAATTCCTACGAATATGAACATACATGCTGCCAATGACTTCCAACAACTTCTAGTAATGAGATGTTTCTCCCCCCAAAAAAATCAAACTTCACATTTATAACAAGCTACTAGAACCATCAATCATGGGATCTTGAAATCTTGACAAAGTCTCAGTTCTCCTGGAAAGTGTGTCAAAGGGCATCTTGCAGACGAGCTGTGGGCTCATGAATATTTATAAATACGGTGGCGAATTAGACAACATCCTCAGGCTTTTTGCTCTTCACCTTGTGGATGTGATGTGCTATGTGAAGGAAATTATGATCAGCATGACTAGGGAAAGCAGAGAGATGATGTGATGGCTGCGACATTTCCACGGGCCCCATATGTTAGGCTGTATGTATATGTATATGTGTGTGTATGTATGTGTGTGTGTGTGTATATCTATCTATCTATCTATCTATATATCTATCTATCTATATATCTATCTATATATTAGAGTCCCAATGCATGAAATTTGTGCAAGAGGGCCTTCCTTCCCCCAGCTGCTGGCACCGGCTTCCCTCTGGTAGCTGTGGCAAAATATGCACTTTACATGCTTTACTCTGAAAGGCATTCTCTATTCTAACACTCCAAAGTCATGTTGGGGACTCGTTTGCCAGTGATTTTTAGTTATTTTGAACAATGCACATTGGAGCTGACCAGTTGTATCTGCTGATATAGAACAGGCGTTTTTAGTGGACATGGCTCCTTTAACTTGTGGTTCATGGACCATATTCCACATTTGTCAAGCGCTGCAGCCTCCGTCCCAGGTGCCATGATGGCCACAGTGTCCAAGCCTGACTAGGGCTCCACTTTCCTGAAGGTTCTGGCTATGAGGACGTGTGGTGACCGCTACTCAGAAGGAAATGCAGAGTAGGACAAGATCACATACAAAAGAAACTAAGTCTAGCACAACAGATGGAAAATATATTTTTAAGAAGTATTTAACATGAGAGTTAGCTAAAAGATTTGTGAAGGAAAGAGGAAACACTGTAGTGAAACATAGGTAAGAAAGTATAATATAGCATAAGGACTAGACAAAAAGACCACTATAGCTGGAGAATGGACAGTGAAAGTGAAGCCTAGAAATGTAGCCTGAGGTTCTATTGTAGGGGGCACATGGCCTTGTCATACATTTTGAACTGAATTTGAAAGGGTGTAATTGAAGTGTTTTAGGCAGAGGAGTGATGTCAAAATATTTGTGCTTCTAAGTATTACATTGGGCGCAGTAAAGAAAAGGAACTAGAACACAAAGATAAAGGTACAGAGACCTGGTAGAGGTGAGTGGCAAGCAAGGCATGCTTCCACAGTGGACTGATTGGTCTAGTGCAGTGGTCGGCAAACTGCGGCTCGCGAGCCACATGCAGCTCTTTGACCCCTTGAGTATGGCTCTTCCTAAGACTTAGGAGTACCCTAATTAAGTTAATAACAATGTACCTACCTATATAGTTTAAGTTTAAAAAATTTGGCTCTCAAAAGAAGTTTTAATCGTTGTACTGTTGATATTTGGCTCTGTTGACTAATGAGTTTGCCGACCACTGGTCTAGTGTGTAAAAAATGGCAAATTGGAAAATAAATTAATTTGAGATATATAATAAAAGGATAATATGCAAAGTGACCAAACGGTGGAATGACTGGTCACTATGATATGCACTGACCATCAGTACTAAGAATGTCCGAGTGATGGCTTAGGCCTGCTTCTGGACTGTGAAAGGGTATAGGCTGGGCTGAGGGAAGCCCGCCCCCCGCCCCATCCAAGTGCATGAATGTCGTGCACCAGGCCTCTAGTTGGTAGATAAAATTAATATAAAATTGTAACGAATTCCATTTGGGTTAAAGCAATGTATTTTAATTTGAATTAGTGGATATAAATGTTAAGTGTTAGGGCTAGGATTAGAATTTGGGCATTTTGAAGTGATGCCATTGTAGTAACCTGGCTATTATTTAACAGAGAAGGAGGAAAGGGAAGGCTAGATAATGCAGGCATGCATGCATACAGCTTTGCCAAAAAGCTGCATTTACACTTTCCAAGTCTGTTCCCCCTGATCGACGGGAGAAGGGACTGCAGAAAGGCAGTTTAGATGCATGCCCAGTAAGGGCTGGATGGTATGGGAAGGTGCCTACCTGTCTGCCAGTCATGCCTCGGAAATTAGAGGCCAGGATGGGTGTGGCACTGAAAGTGCACGGAACCTGACTATTTAAACTTCCAAACAATGGAAGTGCATGCTCTCTCTTCTTTCCCATGCACACCAGGTTCCCGGCCCTCCTGTGGCAGGGGATGCGCCCCCTTGGGCCCACCTGGTGCACGGCCGTGTTGCCCCCACACACGGACCAGTGGACTTTTATCTGGCCTGCATGCTGACCCTCACCCGCTGGCCCTGTTTCTGGCTCTGCTGGAACCCCAGCTGCTACACCTTTTCCAGGACTGGCTTAGGGGCAGAGGAGGTTGGAACCTGAGAAATGAAACTCCATGCGGGTTAATCTTCCACATCCCATCCTCCCGTACGAATCTTAGAAAATTCACTTTCTGAAGATATCACAAGAAGCTCACTCCCACGGGTGTCTGGGGAGTCTGGACCGTTAATTCCTCCTACAACAGAAGGAAGGGCCTGTGGCACATAAAGATGAAGATTGGATTCAGGTAACCGAATAAAGAGGTCTGAAGTGCACAAGAAAGTGTTGGGCTAAAATTACGATATGGGCACCCAGCTGGCATGGCTCAGTGGCTGAGCATGGAACTATAAACCTGGAGGCCATGGTTCGATTCCCAGGCAGGTCACATGCCTGGGTTGCAGGCTCAATCCCCAGCAGGGGGCATGCAGGAGGCAGCTGATCAATCACTCTCTTTCATCATTGACATTTCTATCTCTCCCTCTCCCTTCCTTTCTGAAATCAATATATATATATATTAAAAAATGGGGCATTATTAGCATATAAATGGTGAATCCATGGGAGTAGACAAGCATACCTCTGGAAGAAATTGAAAAGAAAAGAAAAAAGCAAGCACGAAATAACGAAACTGCAAATTCAAGTGCCCGGTGAAGAGTTAGCCCTAACCACTGTGACCAAACCACAGGCGCTGTCTCCTGTTCCTTGACCTGCCTTTCCTTATAGCTCTGACTTAGAAAATGTTAGACTGTAAATTCTTTCTCTGCCCCTTTTGAGATGTAAGTCTTTTAAAAAGCATCTTGACAGTTACAATATGCGGTTGTCTTTCTCGGGGACCTGGAAAGCATCCATTTATAATGCGATCATCAAGAAAGATAGTAGAGTAAGTCCTCTCTTAATGTAGTCAATTGAAATCAGCAACTTTAAGCAAAAGACATTTAAGGAAACCAATTTTATCATTAACATTGCAATAGACTAATTGATAGAAAAAAAGAATGAAGTCCCTATAGTATTTCTGGTCACAAAAAGCATCACCAAACTTCTAAATAAAGCCTCAAACAGGTATCATATTAAACAGTGAAATAAATGAGTTCTACACAGACTTAAGATTTAGACATGCCAAGTCACCCAACATGCATGTCTCCGGGATGTGGGAGGAGACTACATACCCTGAGAAACCCACGCAGACACGGGGAGAATGTGGAATGGCGTTGACCAAATCAGTATTATCTGAGGACCTGCCGTAGCTCCATCTTTCAGTTTCTGCGGAGGAGTAGGAGCCTAATCTTGGGGAGCACCTCGCTCCTGGCTGTAAAACACCTCCCGTCTGAAGATATTAGAAGGCTCACTTTTCCTTCGTGTAAAGCCAAATAGCAAACATGCATGGCCTATGATCTCCCATTCACCTCAGCTCTGAAAATCCCCAATCCTGCCTTCTGCGTCAGAGAAGTTCCGATCTCTCTCCTGGATTGAAATGGAGTCTTCTTTGCCTGTCTAACTCTATCTGGTGCCACAAAAACAGACTGAGAATGTGTGCTGTAAATACGAAGAAAACCAGGATACCATAACATTATGGAAGCCCGGGAAAGGTAATGGTTCAAGAAAGAACGAATGCCCTTCACTGTCCCAAACTGCTGAAATATCAAGCAAGATAACCACTAAATACACTGTATTGGGTTACATAATTAACATCACCTAACATATAAATAAAGATATTGAAATCAAAGTGCATACAGTGTATGGGCGAAGACTAGATTGGAAAGGGTTAAGGAATAAGTGGAAAGTAAATGAATGGAGACGCTAAGCGTAGGTAAGAATAATGTACACAGCCTCTGAATCTAAGTTTTTTAAAGTTTTTTTATGTGTACAGTTAAGAGAACCTATTGAAGAGATTCATTTCTTCTGCATGCCAGTTTTATAACCTAATCACCTTAAGAAACCCTGGAAGAAATTCCACAACTACCCTGTTGACTTCATTTGTAAAATTTAAGGATCTTTAGTGTTGTTACTAAGAAGTGTTCCTTTTAATAATTTTACAGGTTCCTAAGGTATGTTAGTTCTATGTGCACTTGAAGGCTAAGGGAAATATTATTGGCAGAAGCACGTGGGCTAAAGCCAGTAAGAAGCATGTCGTCATTCTGTTCTGGTCACTTATTTTGTGTCCTGCAAGATGAATTGAGAACGCCTCACAAGCTGGCTCGCCAACACAACTTCCATTCATGTGTCCTCGCTCATCCCCTTCATGGTTCTGCTCAAAATCTCAGAGGGAAACAGTATTTCACTGCTTATTATTAGTATTTCGGAATACATTCCTGTGACATGATTTTCCCCAGAATTTTTTTTAAAAGCTATATAGCCATTTTTATTGGGGCAGCATGTTATAATGGGGACCTGTAAATTCCCAATAGGTGAATAGGTATTAAAACTACTATTTATAAAACTTAATTACTGTTGTGAAATTTTAACTAAAAAAATAGTAAATATTAGCTTCTATAAATCCATGTAACCTCCTTAATATTAGGCAGTATTATGTCAGACAAGAGCTTTCTTAACTTAGAGAGAAAGATAATAGATAAATAACAAAGATGAAATTATACTTTAGAGTTACTCTATCTGCAGTATATCTTCCCTGTGACTTCAGATTAGAATCAGTCTTAGTTCTCAGTGGGGGTGGGGGTAGCTTTTATTTTCCTTGTTCCCAATAGCAACAGTGCAATAAAATCACCCTGTATTTCGTCACAATCTGCTCTCTCTCTTCTAACCTAAGTCTTCTATGGCACAGTCACAACAGAGGATATACTGGGTGATACCTTTTGGTGTATTTAACGTATGTTCTTGCAACTGAAATTCAGATTATAAAGCTGTATCAACCAAAGGCAATGTTGGTGTGCAAATAAAACTCTTCTGTTTTCCCCATTCTTTATTTTTACACTCATCATCCGAAAATGAATATAGTATTAACATATCCTATGAAATTTAAATTCTCACATTAAGTCCATGTGACTGAAAATATCAAGTCACGGTCCTTAACTCATATATATACACAGTACATACGAATGTTGGCATCTCTTCCAGTTCCCTGGATACACTCCATAATGTGTGGGTGAGATTTTGGGGCCTCTGGTTGAAAATTTAGCTGTGATGGCAACAGAGGAGACAGCACTCACCCACACTGCGTGCCACTAAACTTACCCTGCGTGGGGACGCAGAAAGGCAGTGCTCACCCTATAAAAGGGGAGGAACACCTGCATGCATAGATGGAGATGAAGGTCAGGAGCACCTGGTACAGCAAGTAGCTTTAATCACTCATCTCCTGGCAGGGAAACAATACAGAACCATCTCTCAGTTGAATGAACTCGTTACTACCAAATTCTTGCCAAATTTCTCTTGTGGGATTTTCTGCTCACTAGAAGGTAGGCTATTTATCTTAGAGAAATACACTCCCTTCCTGAACCAGGTCTTCTCACGTGAACAACTATGGCATGAATAAGAGCAGTGCATTCATTCCTCAGCATGAGTAAGAACAGCCCCTGTGCACCTGTGCTAAATCCCTGTAAGCCCAAGGAGCAGCCCGTCTATCTGTTGTTTTTTCTGTATTTATATTTTACTCTGGTATCTTCAATATGCTTATGAAGGCACCACATGTGTCCATCATGGAGGAGCAGAAAATATAACATTATATACAAGAGAAATGTATGGCAAATCATCATTAAAGGGCTGATTCAAAAGTGTTAACCTGCCATGTATTATCTTAGAGCCTTATTCTTCTCCTTACAAAGGAGAACTCCAAGAGTTCTGTCTTTTTTTTCCTAGAATTCACACACCTTAAAGCATAAAATATTGTTAGCAGTTTGTGAAGATTTAGGAGGTATTCTGGAAATATTAGCCTAGGAAAAATTCATTGACTGTAACCAGGAGAATTTCAAGATTATAGAGCATTTGTATTTGTTCTCAGGCTCTCCTCTGACTTTTGAAAATTTAAAAACGACAACAAAACTTTAATGCTACGGTTCAAGCTAACGTTATACATATTTACATGCGATTCCATGGGCTGCTCACTGTGTTAATGCCACCATGGACCCAAGTCTCTGTGGATGGTAGCTGAGGCCCTACACTGACCCGCGAGTTCAAGGCTAATGTTCTCCTGCATGTGTTACAGCTCTCTGGCGCCAGCCATTTTCTATTAATAATCTGATGAACAGGCAAAAGCCAGCTCGATATTTTCCCATAACTATGAAATGCGTTCAAAGCACTACTGGTGTCAGGTGGGCAGGAGGCACCCTACTTACTTCTAAATTCCCTAGATAGTTATGGTAATTCCTTTTTAAAAAAATATGTTTTTACTGCTTTTTAGAGAGAGAGGAAGGGATAGCGATAGACAGAAATACCGATAAGTGAAACATCAGTCGGCCGCCTCCTGCGCGCCCCCTACTGGGGATTGAGCCTGCAACCGGGTATGGCATGTGCCATGACTGGGAATTGAACTGGTGATCTCTTAGTTCCTGGGTCGATGCTCAACCAGAGGCACACTGGCCAGGCTGTTACGGTAATTCTTCTTCTTTTTTTTTTAATGTATTTTATTGATTATTTTACAGAGAGGAAGGGAGAGAGATAGAGAGCTAGAAACATCGATGAGAGAGAAACATCAATCAGCTGCCTCCTGCACATCCCCAACTGGGGATGTGCCTGCAACCCAGGTACATGCCCTTAACCAGAATCGAACCTGGGACCCCTGAGTCCGCAGGCCGACGCTCTATCCACTAAGTTAAACCGGTTTCGGCTGTTACGGTAATTCTTAATAGTGGGGGCAGGGTAAGACATGGCTAGTGGAAAACTGCAGAACGGTTTTAACAGTTTTAGCACCTCTTCAGTCTAATTGTTAGAGAATTAAAGAAATATCTTCTGGCCCTGTCTGAGTGTAGTCCTGAAGTTAGAAAGCTCGATCCCTGGTCAGGGTATGATCCCTGGTCATGAATCATCCAATGAGTGCATAAGAGAGTGGAACAATAATCAGCATTTCTCTCTTCCTCCCCCCTCTCTCTAGAAACCAATAAAATATTTTCTGTAAATGTATTCCATGTTAAAGTAAAAATATCTGCACTAGAATTCCATCCTTTGGTGGTAATGAATGTTGTCAGATCTATGCAAAGTTGTGGTTTGTGGATTTTTTTCTCTAACTGGGTCATTTGGCATTTGAGATTTCTTGGCACAAAGCAAAACTGCAAAAGAAAAATATCAACCTGAACAGCGTTTTTCTTCCTTTCCCCTTCATTTCATACTCTGCCTGTCCTCTGAGGAACACTGTAGCAATGGAAATGCAAAATTTCTGTTCAGCAACTTCAGTATTTAATAGTATGACAAGAGTAGGCCAGTTCAGAAGTTCATTTAAACAAACCTCTCATTTTCTCTTTGGATGTTTTTTGTTTCATTGCTTCAGAACTATGAGAGGGAAAGACTTCATATTGTTGTTTTCATGTAAGTTTGACTAATTTCACCACATGAAAAAACAAACAAACAAAACTCTCTCTGGTTATTTCTAACCGTTGTAGTGATGGAAATGTCTTAGTAATAAAGTGTTTTTTAGAAATCAGCCAATAAGGATAATGAAATAGTGTGTGAATGCCTAATGTAGGGCATCCTTTTCAGTGTTAGCAAAACCGGGGACCGCTCTCCAGCTGCTAAGGTGAAGGCTCCTCACCCCTTGTTTCCAGCCAGGACTTTACTTTCCTGCCCCACCAGTGAGACAGGGAACCAGAGGACAGCGCTGCGGGGTCACTTCTGATGGAGACACTTATGCCCACACACATTATAAACACAATCACATAGATAGAAGGAAGCGAAGGCGGCATCTAACAGAAACACATGAGCCACCTGTTTGTCCAATAGTTGTTTCTCTATTCGGTTCCTCTTCCATTCCAGAACCCACACTGTTGAGGGATTGGCTGTCATTGTGCCAGCATTTACTACCATCAACACCTTCCAGGAGTCAACGGCCATCAGAAGTATATGCTCACCAAGGTTTTCTTTTTCAGATTTGCACAATGAAACGAGTTTAAAGTATCAATAGGTGTGGACATAAACTGTTTTAAGCTTTCATTAATTTTTGTTATGCCAAGAGATGTCTCTCGCTATTAAACCAAGTCAGAACACATCCAATCTAAGCTGAAAAAAAAAAACTACACTAGTCTTTTATTTACAAAGGATAATGAAAGAAAGAGTGAATTTTCTAACACTCAATGGCCAGCGAACAATAACAAATATTACCTTGGAAAACACTCTTATGAATAAACAGGCGAGTTTCACTGAAAAGGTTTGCATATTTTTACAGGAAATGAATGACATCTCCTCTTAGAGATGTCAAAAAAGCATGCTGTTAAAGCTTCAAAGCTACCGAAGAGTCATCTGTCCATAATTAAATTAAGTGGTAGCACTGCAGTATGATTGATGTGACTATTACATGTACTTTTATATAGTTCCTACGGCATAAATGAACTGGCCCACTATTGTAGAGGGCCACTTACTCTGAGTTCTATGTTGCTATGATAATTTATCTTTGACTTGTGAAACAGATGTTTTCATACTCTCAGTACTTTTATTTTTGTTCATTTAATAAACCAAGCCTAGACGACATATTTTGAAAATGTCATTCCTTTGTAGCAGATAATT
>NW_006283760.1:587866-595157 GCF_000327345.1 Myotis davidii | reverse complement strand
CGTGGCAGGATGGGAGTGGCAGTCCCTCCCCACGCAGCTCTTCATGGCCCAGACTCACCCTCACTAGGCAGCGGCCTTCTTATTATGATTCAAGATGGTAGCCTTTGAATTTTAGGCAGCAAGATGAAGACAATGATTCAGAAAAGGAACAAAGTGTGCACAGAAATGCTCTCTCATAAAGATAACTCTAAACACTGCCAAACACACTTTTGCTTATCTCTCACTTGCCAGAATTTAATTGCATAGCTTTTTATTTTTAACTGCAAGAGAATCTGTGACGGTCTTTATTCTGAGTTGTGTCAAGTCCATACAATTGATCAACGATTCTCTCTCATCATTAATGTTTCTTTTCTCTCCTCTCCCTTACTCTTTGAAATCAATAAAAATATATTTTAAAAAAAGTTAAAATGATACAGGAAAATAGCCATTTAATCATATAATTCTACTATTGTTTTTCTTTTCTTAACACAATCTCTGGGACATTGTATATTCAAGGGTAACATTTGGGGATAAGTATGTAGAGGTGGTTACTCAATTCCTAGTCAAAGCAATAGGACAAAAGGAGCAAGTCCTTTCCTGGAATTATCTATATAATTGCAAGAGCCATAAGAAGAGCCATTGCTATGTGCCCTAAAGGAGTCTGAAAGTATACACAGTGAAACAAATGTACAAGCTTCACTAAGCCAGTGTCCTACTCTACCCAGACTGACAACGACTTCATTATTCAGCACTAAACAGTACAATTCTATCAAACAGTGCAACAAAGTCAAGGAACTATGCCTTAGATTCTTTTCTCATATCCCATCTCCTCTTCTTCTGATATTTCAAAATCAACAGTCATACTTTGTCTCTTCCGTAACACTACTTAATACTTATCTTCACCTTTCAGGAAACTAGGTGAAAATAAGTGATTTAACCCTTCTTGCTTTCACGATTTTTGACTGGATAGTCTGTCCATCAAACTGTTTCTAATCCAGTGATAAACTGATTCTTTAATATAAAATTAGGCAAATTACAAATAGTATAAGCCCTCAGATTGGGTCTTCAAGCTTTATATTCCTAAAGTGCAGGAAGGATAGAAATTTTAAAAGCTATAAGAGAAATGATAAATGCGTTTCAAAAGTGTTTGGATTTGCCTAAAAAAAAATGAAGTGGCACTGAATCAGAAATAAATCAACTTATGGAAAGTTAGCATCCCATCATGACAAGATTTGTTTTTCTTATAGATGAATCATCACACTGTAAAATATGTTTTAAGAACACATCATGTCTTATCAATTCTTTACTTTGAGAAACTTTAAATTATTATATACATCTCAATGCATATTGCAGAGTCTTCCACTGTGTGGTTGCTAAGAAACAAATGTTTCAGAATCATAATATTTAATCCGCATGGATTGTGTTGCCTGACAAAAATTAATATATGCACTAATGAAAGAGAAAGATAATCAAAATGGGGGAACAGGGGTAGTCTACATTTTATCTGAAAGTACACCAATTTTGGCCATCGCCCGTAATCACCCATGGACACTAGTGTCTTGGTGGAAGACTAGGAGTCTGGAGGAGAAGCTCCAGCTCACCGTTGAAGCAAAAGCAATCTGAAACTGGGGACACTGAAGAGGGTAAAAGGAACAGTTTCCTGTTACCCGTGTCACGCCTACTCCAAGGTGCCATAGCCAAGTGCCCAGAGAGGCCTTCTTGGCTGGTGATTCCTCCCACAGGAGAAAGTGCAAGCAGGTGAGTGAACACCTAGCTTCTCCAGGTGTGCATGGTACACCAAAGAGACTACTTTCTTCTTATCTCATCCAGAATACTGAGATGTGCTACTCAACTGTGGGGCAGGGAGTGGCTGTGAGGACAGCCACCAGGGATCCTGGAAAGCATCAGAAGAACATGGATCCCACTAACTACTTTGTGAACTCCGCCAGAAAGCCTGCCCACAAAATGCTGCCATGCCTTGTCTATGGTTACACCCAGCTGGCCCAAGGGCATCTGCAGCGCTCACGGTGACCCACACACTCCCCATGCTATGGCCACCTCACTGATCGCACCCCCGATGGTGGGAGAACAAACCTTTGCAGGTAGCTAATGCACGCCTGTAGGAAGACAGCCTGACTCTGAGACTGGGAAGAAGCACACAGATGTGAGTACCCGGCACTGACTATGTGAAAGCAAGAAACGCGAAGCCGTCACCTGAAGTAGCTTTGCAGGATCTAGAAAAGGCGTAAGATCTTAAGACCCCTCTTCCCCCTCAAGAGGCAATAAAAAGTGTGGAGCATGAATATCCATAAAACAGATCTGAGAAGGCCTCAGATTCCTTAACAAGGCTGACAGGCGGTATACCCAACTGAACCAAGTCAGTTAAGACCGGAGGAGGATGCATTTGCTTCTTCCGATGGGAAGACAGTAAAGTAAGACTTCAAGAACATGAAAAATCTAGAAACATGACACCACCAAATGAACACAATTTTCCAGTAACAAATCCCAGAGATGGAGATCCATGAGCTTTCCAATAAAGAATTCAAAATAGCCTGGCCGGTGTAGCTCAGTGGTTGAGCATTGACCTATGAACCAGGAGGTCATGGTATTTGTTTAAATATGTATCTATATGTATATATGAATATGCTAGTATCTACTCTCAAATAGAAACTTGAGGATATTTAAGTGCATAATAATGACAAACACTATATTTTAGTAAAATATATCATGCATATTGCAAACAAAAGTGCTGATTTTAAATTGAAAACACCACTCATAGATCTAGACAGAAATGTGCTCTTTTAAAGTAACAATCTTGTAATAAATGTCACTTCACCTATTTTGCCCGTTCTGTGTATCAGAAATTGATTGTGGCATTCAGGAAAATACTTAGAAAGAGATAGCAATCACAATAGATTTATAAAGACTACTAGTTCTTCAAATAATCAAGATTTTTAAAAAAGGAATTTCTTGGTCAAATCATGTTGGAATATTTCCATTTTAGAGATCTACAGTGCAATTCAGCAATTTAGAGGACCCAGCAATTTCCAAAATTTCTTTACAAGCTGTCATTTTTATATGCAGCACTAATTACACCCTCCTGAATAAGTTCTGCCAAGTGTGCTTGGAGAAATGCTGACCTAAAACAACATCTAGATGGTCATATTACTGAGTAATTTATAAAGATGAAATGCTTAGCTTATAACGCTTAGTTTCTAATTGATGTTCTTAAAAAAGATCGATAAGTGTGTTCTGATTTTAAAAAAGACACACGAAAAACATTTTCTCCTGATAAAAATAACTGTCCCAGGCAACAGAAGCAAAAATAAACAAGTGGAACTGTATCAAACTAAAAAGCTTTTGCACAGCAAAGGAAAACATCACCATGATGAAAATACAACCACTGAATGGGAGAAAATAATTTCAACTCATATATTTAATGAGGGGTTAATATCCAAAATATATTTTAGAAAAACCCCAACAACTCAATTACTAAGAAACAATCAACTTAAAAATGAAGAAAATATCTGAATGGACAATTATCCAAAGAAAACATACAGATGGCCAACAGGTACGTGAAAACATGCTCTCCATCAGTCCTCCTCAGGAACATGCTTATCATAATCACAGTGAGATATCGCCTCTCACCTGCCAGAATGGCTATTATGAAAAACAAGAAACAACAAGTGTTGGCAATAATGTGGAAAAGAGGGAACCCTTTTGAACTGTACGACATTTATTGCAGAAAATGTCTATGAAGTGCAAAGAGGAAAGAGATCAAAGGTAAGTGGGGAGAGCTTTCAGACCACAACTTGACCCTGGGGAGTCTTGAACTACACACAGGACATCATAATACCATAGAGCCTTTTGCTTTGGGAAGAGTAACAGACACCCAGTACCCATAGGTACTGGAAGAGCTTCAAATCAGTTCAATCTTCTACACTTTGTAACCAGATATTCCATGAGTGTAACCCTCCGATATTCCATGAGCGCCATCACCTATAAGGTACTTGATAATCTGTGAATATACCAGCACAGAGTATTACATTGTAAACATTTTCTTGTTTATTGACTAATTGTCTCTAGCGATTGGGGCCCTCCCACTTCAGACATTTATAAGTTTGTGTATCCTACATTAGGCTATGATCTACTGAAAGGTTTGGTTCATTTTTATTCATTAACTAGAGGCCCAGTGCACAAAATATGTGCACGGGTACGGTCCCTAGGCCTGGACAGCGATCAGAGCTGATCTGTGGGGCAACTGGTGGAGTGATCAGGGGCCCCCACTGGCACCCGACTTGGCCGGCCTGGCACTGCCCGCTTGTTGGCCCTGCCCCCACCACTGCCGCAGGTTGCCTCCCTCTGCGGGGCGACTGGCAGGGCGATCAGGGGCCCCCCACTGGAACCCACCGTGTCTGGCCTGGGGCCTGCTGGCTGGGGGCAGCTCCTGCATTGAGCGTCTGCCCCCTGGTGGTAGTGCACATCATAGTGACCAGTCCTTCTGCCAGCTCTTCAGCAGTTTGGTCAATTTGCATATTAGGCTTTTATTATATAGGATTAGATGTTCAATCATGGAGTTAATTTTTCATTTGAAAACAGAAATAATCAAGAAAGTTTTCTCATGTAATATAAGTAATATAAGTAATTTCCCTTTAGAAACATGATCTACTATTTAGATACTATAACATCTAAAAGTAAACACGTATTTTAGTCTCTAGATTTTAAGGTCCCACATTCCATCTTCTGAAAAAGACTGGTAAATATACCTAGTCAGAATATTCTACTCTCTGATCCTTGGCAGTTAATCTCCTAAAATTGGAATTAATGCTACTGAAATCTACTTTAACTGTCAGTTGCAGCTCTGCAAAGTTTAATGAGTTGGCTAGAATGTAAAGCAAAAGTGGCAATTGGTAAGGATTTTATGAAAGAGAAGCAGAAAGATCTTCAGCAACTCAAGGGCTGTGCCTGTAATTATTGTCTTCAACATGGTGTTGAAAGCGACTTTTGTGATTTAAGTCCCAGATAAGTCCACAACTGTCTTCTCGATTAAGGCCAGGAGGTTAGCACAGGTACTAAAAGGAGGGTCAGGGTTCCATGTGAACAGTGGGCATGTCCTTTGCACTTAATAATCGCCTCCTCTTGAGTTGCGGATGCCTCAAGTAGAGCACCTGTGGTACCTTAGGCATTTTTGTTTGGCTTCAAGACTAAACAAAACAGTAAAATATTATTGTACCTAAATTTTTAAAAAGCATTTGATAATGTAAGAGAGGTGTCACATTACCTTTAACAAATACAAATGAAATCCAAAATACATTTTGTAAATTTACATATATGTGGAATGAAGAGAGAGTATTCCCTCGGAGAATTAAAATAGGACAGTTTCAGGGCTTAGAACATGAGGACTGTAACTGTGGGTTCTTCACATCAACTATGACACTATTTGTTATGTTAATACTTCAAATGCTCTTGGACTCACCTTTAAATCAATATGAAATATTGATAAGAGTTTACTTTAGGCACTTTAGAGAAAATAATTTAACTTTTCCTTTTACCTATTCTGTTTTCTTAGGAAAATTACTCTCTAATAGATAATATGTTTCATGATACAGAAATTTTCTCTCTTTATTTACTGCTCTATCCCTGAATATTAATAATGCTTGGAATATTGTAGGTACTTAATAATTGCTCATTTAATAGTTCTAATGTATAATTATTATAACATATAAACCTATTTTAGACAGTTTTCTTATATAGCTAATGCTTTTCTCACAAGTACTTTGGAAGAATCTAAATTTCTAAAGCTGAATAATTATCTAAAATGTAACAAATTAAAACAAAAAGAGTCACTTTAAATCTCTAACAGCTTTTGTGGGCCAGGTATTTAGGAAGAGCCTTGCTAGGTATCTCAGTCCATTTGGGCTGCTGTGACTGACATAAATATTACAGAGCCTGCGGCTTATAAACAACAGAAATGCATTTCTTACAGCTCCGAAGGCTACAAGTCCAACATCAAGACACTGGCCAAGTAGGTGTCTGGGGAGACCTCACTTCCTAGACGACTATCCTTTCAGTTACCTCCCTGGAACACATGGCAAAGGGTCTCACTGGGGTCTCCTGCAGAAGCACACTAATCTCAGTTATGAGGATTCTGCCTGCATGACCTAATCACCTCCCACAACACCCAGCCTCAGTGCCATCATTTTGGGGGTTTAGGATTGCAACATATAAATTTAGGGGAGACATAAATATTCGGTCCATGGCACTCAGGTATTATGGCTAAGAGTCCCCTGCAATGAAATGGTGACTGGTTCTGGGACTGCAGGGACCAGAGCAGCTGCGAGCTTGCAAGCATCTTCCTCTCCTCCTCCCTCTCCCCTCCCTCTCCCCCTCTCCCTTATTTAGTCTTGGCGACTATTTTTTAAATGTCCCTGGTGAATTTTCTTACAAGTGGTGGCCTCAGGGCAGTGGAAATGCTCGCCTAGCTGCCAAAGACTTCAAGAGGGAGGATTGCGATTTGAAGAGTGGAAGTTGCATCGCTTTTATGGCCAATTTCAAAAGGCGCATAGTTTCAGTGAAACCATGAGATGGAGAAAAAGTTCTGAAACAGTCCATTTTCAAGGGAAGATGACATGGAGCCCACCACTCACTGTGAGGAATGTCAAAGAATTCTCAAATGCATTTTAAAACTCCCAGAGAAGACTAAGGTACTGCACAGAACGGGGTCTTGGACATATGCAGCAGTTACTACTCCTTCCATCACATATAACTAATGTGATTAAATGAGCAATATCAGTTTCTAATAAAGCCTGTGCTCACCTGTAAATGGGTATACAAGCAAAATAATAAAAGTAAACCCAATGACCTATTTATTGTAAATGTAAAATGTAAGTTTATGCAGTGTTTTTGTATGGGACAAGTGTAGCATTTTTCTTATCATTTTTAGCTTGCATGTGCAATTGGGTATTTTAATATTCAAATTCAGGTCTGAGCAGCAGCTTCAAATATGCATAACATGAATAAGATGGTAATTAAAAAAAACACAGGAAAATATATCAGGCTATTGTTTTGTAACTGTGAGGTCCTGATTTCCCTGATTTATTTATTCCTTACTTAATCATATTATTTAAGGCAGTGGTTCTCAAACTTCCTAATGTCTCGACCCTTTAATACAGTTCCTCATGTTGTGGTGACCCCCAACCATAAAATTATTTTCGTTGCTACTTCATAACTGTAAATTTGCTACTGTTATGAACCATAATGTAAATATCTGATATGCAGAATGGTCTTAGGCGACCCCTATGAAAGGGTCATG
>NW_006283760.1:586529-587609 GCF_000327345.1 Myotis davidii | reverse complement strand
AAAATGGGTTATGACCCACAGGTTGAGAACCACTGATTTAAGGTAATAGAGAGGTACTGGTATTCCTCAATTCTAAGTATGTCATTAATAACATTCCATTCTCAATGAAAGTGTTGGCTGTGCAGTTAAAGGTTATTTCTAAGTGACTACTTTCAATTTCCAAATTAGAATTATGTGCAGAAATTCTTCTTATCCAAGCCAATTTTTTCTGTGATATTTTGTTCAAATCCCCCAACTAATTAACTGACTAACTGAACTCTCCTAAAGCTGTTGTGTCCTAAAACTGTCTTCTCTTAAAACCTTCTGACACAAACCATCCTTCAAAGGCAGCCTTGAGAATAGACTCCAAAAAGTCGCCTGCTGTTTAGATTGACACATCCTATCACACCAACCATCACAAGCAGAAAGTAATCATCTCTGAAGCCAGCCCCCAAGGGCGTCTTTTCACATGAGTTGCCAGTACGCTAGGAACAATGCATCTAGAAGAAGCAGAGAATGCGTTTTTCTCTAAAATAAAATTTTAAAAAAGACAAAATGGCCTGAAAGTAATCTATATATATGAAAGGCTAATATGCTAAGTGTCCTTCCAACCGGTCACTATGACAGGCACTGACCACCAGGGGATAGATGCTCAATGCAGGAGCTGCCATGATGTGTACTGGCCATTTACAGAGAAACAGCACTGTGGACCTGGCACCCACAAAGCAATACTTGGCTTCCCCCAAGTGGGACACAGGCCCCACCACCACCCCAGAGCCACAACCCACCAAATCGCAGCCAATGCTGCCAAGACCCCATGGTGCTAAATGCATCACACAGCCCAGCCCAGCACGGAAACGGCTGCTGTGGGTGTCAGGTAAGGACATCGTATAGCAACGCCAGGCTTCCTCTCCCTAGCGCACTGGTTCTTAACCTTCCTAATGCCACGACCCTTTAATACAGTTCCTCATGTTGTGGTGACCCCCAACCATAAAATTATTTTTGTTGCTACTTCATAACTGTAATTTTGCTACTGTTATGAATCGTCATGTAAATATGTGATATGCAGGATGTATTTTCATTGTTACAAATTGAACATAA
>NW_006283760.1:575272-586203 GCF_000327345.1 Myotis davidii | reverse complement strand
CAGAAAGCAGGTCTAATTAAGCAAGTTTATTCTATATCTATAAAAGGCTAAGTTGACTCTCCCATGTGCGATCCATAGAAAGCTCTCGCTGGCACTAAATGCACGCATGTGTTTCCATCTGTCATTGTCGATCATGAATTTGGCTGACACTTCTACTATAGAGAAAGGGCGAATAGCGATATTAAAGTATTTCTTTTAATTCATTTCCTTTCAATGTGAATAAATTCATGCACTGGGCCACTAGTTTGACAATAAAAAACAGGATGCCAGTGTTGCACCAACCCTTTTTGTGGAACCTGCACACGCACTGAGAAGTGAGTGGTTACATGAAAGAACATTACACATGCAAGAAAAGAACAGGAACAGTCAATGATAGTTTATCTGTTTATAACAGGATCTTCCTAGTGATAATAATAGCACAGGGAGAAATAGTATTAGTTTGCATCTCAGTTTTCATGTGAAAGATTGGAATGGAGTTGACAGAAGTAAAATGAGGCAAAGAAGTTACTTCCTTACTTTTGAAGCCCTATAGGACTGCTCATACTCCCCTCAACTTGATTCTGGCTCCATTAAACACTTAATGTTTATATTTTCTTCAAAGATTTCTTTAAAGACACATCTTTAAAGGATTATCTATCTATACGTAGATAGATATATCTATATATAAATATATAATTAAAAATGACTTGACAGTTCAATAATACCTGGTTATTTATCATTATTTAGGCTGAATAGATGTTTGTGTATGGGTGCTGATATTCAATATGTTGTTTTGGTTTTATGAAGAAAAAATAATTTCTCTTTTAAGATAAGGAAAGGTTGAGATGATCATTTATGCATTTTCAAGAAGAGAAAGTGGAGCGCCCAAGAGGAGTAAGTAATTCCTAGATACATTTTATAGTTGGCTGTTTCAAGGAATTGGGGGGTGGGGAGGAAGAGTCCTCATATCTGGCCTCATATAGTTACCAGTGCTTTTCTTAGTGGAAGGAGAGAGTTAGAAGTACTTCTGTAAAACATCTGCTCTGTATCTAGACTTGGACATTAAGGAATAAAGACCTCAAGTAAATCTTAGAAACATGCTAATGCAATAATCACATTTCCCACCAGAGTCCCTGGTTGAAGTGCTAATATTATTTATTCATGGAAAAATATTAGAATTCCTATCTATGAGGGTATTTTTCCCTTTGATTTTTAGAGAGATGGTGGGAGGGAGAGGGAGAGGGAAGAAAGAGAGAGAGAGAAAGAGAGAGAGAGGGAGAGAGAGAGAATGAAAGGGAGAGGGAGAGAATGAGAATGAATGTAAGAGAGACACATGGATTGGTTACTTCCTACGTGTGTCCCTGAACAGGCCAGGGGTCGAACTTCAAACCCAGCGAAGTTCCCTTGACTGGATATCAAACCTGCAACCCTTTGGTGTAGGGCTGACACTCTAACCACTGATAATACCGGCCAGGTCTCTATGAAACATTTTTAGCAGGACATCCCATATGTGATCAGATAATTTATTTGTAAGTAAACTTGACATTTATGGTTGGATGGACAATGGAGGCCTAGTTAAGCAAGCTGTGTAATTTATGAATTACATAACAGAATTTCCCCAAAATCTGTAGAACTCCCCTCAGATGAGCATGACCTCTGCAGGTATTGCTCAAGAAGAATGCCTCTCTTAAACTTGAAGGCAAAATTATGTCTGAATCTGGGAGGAACTTTATTTTTGCATTTTTAAGACTGGTATTTACTAGTTTCAGAATTCTCTAAGAAAAGAATGTTTCTCCTGACCAGAGTGACTGTTTGTATCTTTTGAATTATTAGTGGCATTTAGTAAGATCTGTAACTCCTGGGACTCTGATTTACAAATAAACCACTTGTCAATAATGTATAAGAGAGAGAGAGAGAGAGAAATCTTACCCGGCATTGTGACTCTTGAACTAAGTTCAGTCTACAGCACCTAGTGCTGGCGTAGCAGACAGAGGTTGGGAAAGGATCTGTGCATCCTATAACGAACAAATCATGCAACTAACTACATTAACATATTAAAATGTTATTTTATAAAACTTTCTGTATCTTAGTATTCACTTTTTTGCTTCTTGAAATATTTAACTGCTTTAAAAACATTGATTAAAGTTTGAAACGAGAATATTTTAATCAAAAAGGGAGAAATGGGTCAACATAAGCTGCAGCAATTGAGTTAGGACCTCTGGTATAAAACATTGCTATCTTTAGATCACTATAAAAACATATTTGCATTTTGCCTTTTAGACCTTATCCTTCAGATAAAAATATGGGCTACCATTACATTTTTCTCTTTGTAGAGTATGTTCCATTGTTATATATATTATCCCCTTCTCCCCAACCACCAAATTGTATAGGCTTTGGCAAATAATTATACCTGTAAGCAAATTAAAACCAAACATTAAGACAGTTCAACCCATTTAAAATTTAAATGAAAGAAACATTTTTCCCTGTGTTTGTTTGTTTGTTGGCATTACAATCTATTTATTGAACCTCTAATGCTGGGAGCCATGCCCTATTCTAGGCTCTGGGGTTAGAACTCTAAGCAAATTAGGCACAGTATGTGCTCTCAAAGGTCAGAGGGCTAAGTGGGGGATATATAATTAAAATAAGAGCTGATATATGCAAAAATTATAATCATTAGGTTCTATGAAAGAAAAGTAAATCTCTATGAAAGAGATTGAAATAGATATTCCATCTACTTTAATGTTTTTAGTAAAAATACTCAGAAAGGGTAATATATAAATAAAGATTAGAAATATGAGTAGAAGCCATGGTTATTTTTAATCAATCATTAAGTTGCTTAATCTGTTCAAGCATGTCAAACTCACGGCCTGTGGGCCACATGCCTCATTTATTTGGTCCATGTTAGCCTTTGAGTAGGACATGCTTGCTGTACAGGAAGAACAAAATATAGTAGCTTAAAAATCATTCAAAAATATATCCAAAGATTTGAATAAAATATATTTGTGAGAAGCCTCAAATAGATCTTTACTCACGGTTTAGTTTTCATAGGTTGAAATGTTTCAAGAAATATTGGATTGAAAGTTGGTCTAGGGCAAGGACTATCTTTCATTCATTTCATCCCCCTTGCCCTCCCCCTCTGGCACTAGCTTCTTGCTAATTCTGAAACTACAGAGGGCACTTCTGACAATAGAATTAATCAGCAAGACCTCATTAGTACCCTGCTCTAATAAAAGTTTTGCATATTATTTTAAAAATAGCTGATATTTCTCTGTCTTAGATGAACATAATCATCCAAGTACTTTGAGCTACTTCACTATAAGAGAAAGTTAAGCATAATTTAAAATCATATTAACCCTTCTGAGTATGCTATTTTAATAATCCAGTGTTCAGTGTAGCTATATTGCCTGATAGAAAATGGTTTAAATAATAGCTCAATCTTCCCCTGAAATAGAAGGCCAGGAGTTCTGAAATCAGCTTACTCCTCATTTAAGAATAAATATAAGTAATATAAATTATTTTCAATATCTAAATCTCAATAATAGTAATATATAACAAATGTATTCACTTTAATAAAAGCTTACAAAATTAAAAATAATTGTAAACAGTACCTAATTCTATACAATTAAATTTGCATGATATGATGAAGAAAAATTAAATCAAAATAGAGGCCCAATAGCTTATTGGTAATGTTCAGCTAATATACTTTAATTAGTAATTATAAACTCATAACACACAGGGTTGCCACTCTTCTGAGTGTTTAAATGAAAAACTACAAGTATGCCAAATGTGTAAGTTAAGTGGAATTTATAAGAATTTTTTGTCATTTATTTAAATCTAAGTAGCATAATACTATTCCTAAGGAACCAGAAGGACAAAATAATGTGCATACAAACAAAATCAAAAGGTGTATAAATGCAAAAACCAATTGTTTTAACATACTTTAAGTTTGTTGGAGAGTTAAATGATCTCAATAAAGGAATTCACATCTGCTGATGGGCACTTAGGCTGTTCCCAAATCTTAGCTATTGTAAATTGTGCTGCTATGAACATAGGGGCGCATATATCCTTTCTGATTGGTGTTTCCGATTTCTTGGGACATATTCCTAGAAGTGGGATACATATTTTCCATATTCTTAAATTGATTTTAAAAATGAGATCCAACAGGTAAACATTTCAATGTGTAAAACTTCACTAGCATTTTTCACTTGTCTTCCAAAGAGCACTCTATGTTTGGTTATTAGGTTTGGGCTATCAGGTTTGTAACTGATGCGATGCATTCTGATGGTGAAAAAGAAAGAGAGAAGAAACCTAGAAAAGTTACATTAAGTTGTGTAAAAAGAGATGGAGGTGCTCAGTATCTAGGGCTAAGAAGATAGATTTTAGAGAATAAATGGGATAAAAAACATGCTTTTCTCCCTCTAGCACAGAGCAGCCTGTCAACTCATCTTATTGGTTAAACTCTGTAAATTGTTTCGCAATGCTCCACAATTTATAACAGTGACAAGAAAGTAGTGATTTCTACTTGGATGCTGAATTCCTTTCTGAGCATTTCGCAACTAAAATGTATGTTTGTCTGATTATATATACGTATGTGTGTATGTGTGTGTGTGTCCATATATATATGCTTATTTACTTATTTTTTTATGGATAATACATCCTTTAAACTAAATTTGATTTTAGATAAATTCTCCTACATAGGGAGTCAGCAAACATATTCTACAAGAAAAGCTAGTTTTTAGATATCTATTTAATAAAAGATAGGTCTTTAATAAGTCTTTGATACAGCCCTATAAATAAACACAATTAATTAAACAATAATGAATTTAAATGAATTATATTCTTATTATATGAATACCCTAAAAGATGAGTCAACTTTATTATATTTTAGTAGAATATTTCCTGGTTTGATACGGTTTTAAGTAATTCTCAATAATGAAAATAAAATACTATTCTGTGGTATGCATGCAAAATATATTGATGAACATCAATGGCAATTATGGATTCATGGGGAGAAATTAAATCAAATAAATTTTTTAAAAATAATAAGTTGAAATCACAACAGCCAGAATACATGGAACAGATTGCTTTATCATTGTCCCAGGTATTGCAAATGTTCTGACTTCAAAGTGTGGGTAAGTGAGGGCTCTATCATGCCTTCTGTGTTGCCCAGTATACTGTTGTCTACATGGAGCAATCTGACATGGATATAGTCATCACGAAGAATCCACGGGCTCTGAGACTGGTCCAGTCTGACCCAATTGAATTCCAAAACTTGGGGCTATGCAGCTAGAACACAGGTTGCCACCAATTCATCTAAGGGAGAGAATTACAACAACCCTGGGGCCAGCTGACAACAGTGACTACTTAAGACAAGTGTAGAGCAAATTAAACACAGTTATTTTAAAACATTGTTTAGTAAATAACTTGTGTGTTTTCGGTAGAGTTTGAACATGATTTAATAATCGTAACAATTCGTTTGCAGGATCCTAATGAATTCCTTCCAACAGTGTAATAGTTCTTTATATTAGTAATAATCTGACATATTAACATTTTCAGATACTTCCAACTAGGTTGGCAAGATTCTCCCAAATACTTCAACAGAAGATTTTGGCAAGTAAAGGAATTCTTGGCTTGTTAATAAGAAATAAATGCGTATCACCTCACCAGTGGGAAAATTAAGAATAAAATAGAAAGAAACTCTAAAAATAAACATAGTTCTATGGATTGAACGAATTCCACTGTGTTGGTCTGAGCACTGAATTCGTTTGGAAAGGCAAACTGTCTATTTCTCGCTCTTGGCCACGTCCACTGAGGGCTGCCCTCATCTTTCCCCACCACATTGACTCTACCTGGAGCCAAGGCTGACTGAAAAAGATCTGTCTGAAATGGAGGAAGAAAAAAAAATGTCAATATATGTCATGCTAAGGCTTCTCCCGTGAAGAAACAGAAATCACTCTAAACACACTTCACCAGGTAAAACAGGTTCTAGGACAGGCGTATGACTGACAGCACGAGGGTAGATATAGCTACACACTTACATCTTATGTAGCTTCGAAATAAACTGTGGGCAAGCTTTTATCAGAAATACAAATTTCACACGGATAGACAGTATGTGGAACATGTTATACTTGCAAACGGAAGGCATGCATGTTTTTTCAATAATTGTTTCTAAAACAGCTGTTTTAATGCTGCTGCTAAAGAATAAAAAGTTGTCTGCCAAATACATGGCATATAAAAGAACAGCATTATGACCGGGTGTATTTCTTGCCCGTTTCTCCTGTTGAGAGACAGATAAGAAGGGCCTATGCACATTACATTCCCATCCCTGCCTTCACTAGTAAGCGGATGAATGTGCTGGAAAAAACATCTCTCTGCCCCATCTGCTTCTGGTCAGATGGGAAACAAAGTGAAATCTCACATGCAAAGGAATAAAAACAACATTCATATGGAATGTTATAAATAATCAATAAACACACATACTTTTAAAATCAATAAATACAAACACTTTTCTTAGTAGAGAATAAAGGGGTAATAGAACATTTTTCGTTTCTAGAATTGTGATGTCCTAAGATTTGTATTTTAATATTAAAAAAAATAAATCAAATAATGAAGCTCGATCTGGAGAACACATTTACCCTTGATTCTGCCATTTGGACATGCAGAGAAGCCCTATGTTTTGAATAACTCAGTGTGGTTTTGGGCGAGGACTGCTGAGGAAGAACGATTTCTTTGCCCCCAACACGCCGATGACCTCCTGGCGAGTGAAAGAGCCTCTGGACACAGACTATTCTAGAAAACTGAGAGATCCCTGAGAAAACCGCACCCCCGTGTACAGCGCGGCAGAGATGGACAATGAATCTGACTTCTCTTTTCTCTTGTTTGTTCCACAGAAAAGAAAGTAAAAATCATGTTTTCCCCTTTAACCCCAGAATTCAATACTTTTGCCAGAACGTGCGGAGGTGTACACTTCCTTTTCATTTCTACAGGATTTTGACGTGACCTTTTGGTCTGGAGTCCTCTTCAAAGCCCGGGGTCCCTTCTTGGAGTGTTCTTTAACCCTGGCCGTCCTTTGGAAGGTTAGGTCTACATGTAAATATCCCCAAGCCTCCTGTACGCTATTAGCATTCCACTATTTTACCGATTTCTTTGTGATCTTTCCCACATGTGGTAGTCAGGTCATTCTTCTGGGTCTCAGCGATAACTTTCCTCTCCCTTACTGTCAGGTACTGAATTTTATTTTTTCAAAATCATTTTTGAGGCACATTCTGCATCTTCTGAAGCAGATGGGTAAGGAGATGAATCTTCCAGCAAAACCACATGACTACTCACTCAGGAGATCTACTTCTGTCAGATCTGACCAGGAACAAACAAGCTGACAAAGAAATATGTATATGTGTGTTTATATGCAGGTGTGGTGATGTGTTATATACATAGTAATGTGATAGGAACGGATGCAGGAAGGAGGGTTTGCTTGAATGTTGGAAGAGCTGGAGGAATGAAGGTCCAGGGGAGACACCAAAGAGGGTCAGAGCATCTGCGGCAGGAAGGCCAGGAAGCAAACACGCAGGAGCTAAGCCTGAGGGACATAACCAGTGGGTTCACAGAAGGGCTGGGGAATCCCAGCCGGGCTCAGTGCTGAGCCCGTTCCCAGGGCCTCCCTACGTCTGTGCAGGGCAGTGGGAGAGCGGATGAGGATCAAGTGCTTGTCCAGAAGCTGCCGGGAGCGTCACGGCTGCAATCCTTTCCATCGTCATGACTCCCCTTCCCTTCCGCTTTCACAGTCTCTCTGGAGAGAACTAAACCCAAGCCAAGCAGAGAAGAAGAGGGAAATGCAGGGAGGTCTCAGGGGGGGAGGGTGGTGGTGCCGGGTGGACAAGCGAGAGCTCATTCCTTCTTTGTCCAGGATGCGGCAGTCCTCTAAGGGGCCAGTGCTCATTGGCACAGGCTGCTGACTGGAGGCTCAGATCTGGTAAGTGATATGTACAGTTTCTCTGTAGAAGGAACTGTGCAATTCCTGAAAGGCAGGGAGGACTCTGGAACTGGGGATTCATGCTGCAACGGGAAGCTGTTATCTGGACACAGTGACTGTTGGTTTTCTCAATGGATTTTGCATTCATTTAGCTTTTATATTATTCTCTTTGTTGGTGACTAGAGAGCAATCTCCCCTCTCTGCCAGGCACACGCAGAACCCAGCACCCTGTAGTTCCAGCCTCCGAGCTGTGGCCGTGTCCTCGGCTCCTGGGCAGCACACAGGTCTGGCCGGCCTGGAAGGAAGCCGCATCCCAGGATGAGCCAGGGCTCAGACAACCACGACCCGACTCTCACCAGCAGTTCACGTTCACCAGCACTGCTTGACGCAGGGACACTTTAGGTTTGGAAACTGGAGGAAAAGCGAACAGCGGCCAGGTTGCCATATTTCAACTTTAGCTCCTGAAATGTGATTTGTTTCCCCGATGAACTGTTTTAAAGGGTGAATTAATCCTATATAATAAAAGCCTAATCTGCTAAGTGTCCGGTCATCTGGTCGTTCGTTCATTCAACCAATCAAAGCATAATATGCTAATAATATGCCAAGGCCGCTCAACTGCTCGCTATGACGTGCACTGACCACCAGGGGGGAGACAGTTGACTGGTCAACTGGTTGCTATGAAGTGCACTGACCACCAGGGGGCAGACTCTCCAACCAGTAGGTTAGCTTGCTGCTGGGGTCCGGGCGATCAGTGCTGTGCGAGACAAGCCAGACTCACCCGAGCCCTTCCGCAGTTCCTCCCAGGCTGGCCAACCTCCTGCATCCCTCCCGGCCCCGATTGTGCACTGGTGGGGTCCCTCAGCCTGGCCTGCGCCCTCTCACAATCTGGGCTGAGGGCCCCCACCCCTCTGAGTGCAAGAATTTCGTGCACCAGTCCTCTAGTAAATTAATAACCATTTAAAGAGCTTTTAGATATGATACACACCTAGAACCTATTAAATAAAAAATATGTCATGCACTCGCTGATTACATATTTAGAAGCTTTGTGTTTTTTTACATACTTTTTATAGCATTTTCTCTAAACAATGAGGATAACTGTAATTATTTCTAAGAAAAATGTGAGTTAAAAGAATTATTTTATTACAAATTAAGGTGATAACTAAAAAACAAAAATGTATATTTTGAAAAATTATATACTAATTGTATACATTTTATTATGCATTTTAAGAAATTAGAAGATTAAATAAAAAGATAGTATTTTTTACTTTGTTCTTTATTCTGCTTTGATTTAAATATTTTTTATGTGTGTAAAATATATTATTTCACTCCCAAAGGTGAAATTTTTAAATATAATACAAACGACTTTGGCTCAATAGTTACTGAGTGTCTACTAGAATTATGTAATAGAGAAAATATTATAGTAATACTAAAAAACCCCAATTGAAATACTATCACATTCCTTCCCGAAAATGTTACTTGAGAATGAAGGGTTAAGAAAAAGACTTCAAAATAATTGTGCTGATATGCTGTTTCATTGTAAATGACTGGTATGCACAGTAAAGTTTTTAAATGATGGTTGATGAAATGTTTAAACTATTAAAAGCCTACACATCTTATAGGCCTCCCACCAGTACAACTTAATGACAACTTGTCTGTTGAATTAGCTTGTTCAGTGAACACATCTGAAAGATCTGAAATTCAACAATTATACAAAAGCAATGTGGAATACACAGTGACGTTTTCATAAACAACACCTACTGTGACACCATTTTTCTATCAGCATTTTTGATGTTTCAGAGTCAATCACCCGGGAACATTACATTTTGGAAGGTTACATTTCACATGACTTCCTTTCTCATAATTGCACCATCTCGACTCCACACTAGTCATATGGGAACTATGAATGCCCTGGGGCTTGTTCTTAATTGCAACTCGCATCCTCTCCCAACAAGCAGGATTATGCCTTTTCATACATCTACTGAAATTGTGTGGCCATGGAATTCTCTAGGCCCACGAGCTGGAAGAGTATGACAAGTAGAACTCGGAGTTGCAGCTTGAATGAAATGAAGTTCTAGCTCTTGGAGACCTAAAAGCTGTGTGACTTGAAGACTTGGGTCCTGCTGGGATGGCTCAGTGGTTGAGCACTGACCCAGGAACCAGGATGTCAGGCCTTGATCCCAGTACAGGACATGCAGGAGGCTGCCATTCAATGATTCCCTCTCATCGATATTTCTATCTTTCTCTTCTTCTCTCCCCATCATCTCTCTCTGAAATCAATAAAAATTTTATAAAAAAAACTATTGGGTAACATTTTTAAGGATCAATTTTCTTATTTGTAATATACCAGGCATTTTATATATATTAGAGGCCTGGTGCACGAATTTGTGCATCAGTTGGGTCCCTTTGCCTGGCCTGTGGGATCTGGCTGAAACCAGCTCTCTCCGACATCCCTTGAGGGGTCCCAAATTGCAAGAGGGTGCAGGCCAGGCCGAGGGACCCCACCAGTGCACGATCAGGGTCAGGAAGGGACCAGGATGTTGGCCAGCCAGGGAGGAACTGTGGGACGGCTCCAGGCTTGTGTGGCCTGTCTTGCTCAGTCCCAATCAGACTCCAGTAGCAAGCTCACCTACCAGTCCAAGCGTCTATCCCCTGGTGGTCAGTGCATATTATAGTGAGGGGTTGAGAAGCCTTAGCATATCATTAGCATATTACACTTTGATTGGTTGAATGGCTGACTGGATGACCGGGCACTTAGCATATTAGGTTTTTATTATATAGGATTATAGTTTTATAGATTAAATGTTTTAATATACACCAGATATGGGGATTACTGATGGGACTCACATAGTTTTTTCTCAGGAACAAAAAATATGAGTGCAATTTATATCAAAATTTTAATTAATTAAGGGGATTTAGATGTTTGTAGGGAACTGCTTTGGATTAATTTAATGTGGGAAGGGGAGAAATTGAAAGACCTAAGGTC
>NW_006283760.1:566167-575033 GCF_000327345.1 Myotis davidii | reverse complement strand
GAATCCAGCCACCTGTCACCCAGATATCAGAGAGTACTCACTCACGGCATAGACGCACCTGTCCGAATCCTATTTGTGTGTGTGTGTGTGTGTGTGCGTGTGTGTGTAAAAAAAATAAATTTTTATTGATTTCAGAGATGAAGGGAGGGAGAGAGAGAGGGAGAAGGAGAGGGAGAATGGGAGCTAGGGAGGGAGGGAGGGAGGGAGGAAGGGAGAGAAAGAGAGAGGGAGAGGGAGAGGGAGAGAGAGAAAGAGAAACATCAATATTGAGAGTCACTGATTGGCTGCTTCCTGCACGCCCAACACCCGAGATCGTGCCTGCAACCTGGGCATGTGCCTTGACCAAGAACCAAACTGACTTCCTGGTTGATAGGTCTATGCTCAACCACTGAGTCATGCTGGCAGGGCTTAAGTAATTCCCTTTTTACAAAAGCTTTATAAAGGCATAATACACATAGCATTAAATGCGCTCTTTTTACGTAAATATACAGCTCAGTGGTGTGTGTTCTCTGAATTAATCTAACTTTAGAATACTTTCATCACCCCAGAGAGAAACCCAGGCCTGTTTTCAGTCACTCCCCATGTCCTGCTCCTTTTAGCCCCTGGCAATCACCAAGTTATGTTCTGTCTCCATGGATTGGCCTATTCTCAAAATTTCACGAGTGTGCGGGAGCAGTGGAAACTGCATGCCTGTGGATCTATAGTGCAGCATGTCCTTGAAGACCCTCATAAGCCTCCTTGTGTGACTCACGGGGGCACTGCTCTAGGGAGGCATTTGCTGGGGTTGCGTGATATTATTTATTATGCATTGAGACACAACAAAACAGTATAAGGTGTGTTATTAACTAATTTAATATGTTCCAATTGGTGCCTACAGACTAGTTCAATCTGAGTAAATTTTGTTTTCTAAACAAAAAGGATTTAAGCAAATACAAAATTTTACATAAATATTTCACAGGAGAGGAAAGACAGAAATGGCTAGAGAGTACGTAACACATTACAGATTTTACATTAGATGAATGTATAGATTTAGTGACACTGAGATGCAGTCAGACTTTTCCAGCACAACTTAAGAATGCATTAAAGTAGCTAAAGCAAATACTATATAATAAACAGGTAATATGCAAATTAACCCTCACGCCCTCACAAGATGGCTGCCTACGACTTGTGAGGGATGACCAAATGACTGAACAACAGGCTCTACGTGAGGTGACCAGACGGTGGGGGGGTCATGAAGGGCAACCAGGCCGCAGGGTGGGGGTAGTGAGGGTGACCAGGCCAGTGGAGGGGGAAGTTATGTGTGCTCAGGCTGGCATGCAGAGGCAGTGAGAGGTGATCAGTCTGGTCGGGGGAGAGCAGTTAGGGGAGACCAAGCATGAAGGCAGGTGAGTGATTATGAGCCAGCGGTCCAGGATTGTGAGAGGGATGTCCAACTGCCGGTTTAGGCCTGATCCTGGGAAGTCGGACATCCCCCGAGGCAGGCATCCCAGAATGGAGAGGGTGCAGGCTGAGCTGAGGGGACCCACCCTCATGCATGAATTTTGTGCACCGGGCCTGTAGTGAAAGTGATAAAAACCAATGCTGCCAAGACTGACTGAAGACAGTTAGATCTGGTTCACTCTTCCTGGAAAGCAACCACCTACCATGTAACACAAGCTAAAGCTGTTCACATTTCACCAGGTCAAGTATACTGTATGCACCAGAAATAATGAAGAAAGGATTTCATAGACCGTAGACCCAAAGATACTATTGTTTGTAATGTGCTAAGTACAGAAGCATCCACGCATCTTGTGATAAACTATAATATTCCGTAAACACTGAAGACCACAGGAAAAAAAATCAAATGTTTTATTTATTCCTACCTTGCAATGTAGAGTGCACAATGCCAGCCTGGAATGGTGTGTATGTTGTCTCACAGTAAGGTGGCTTTCAAAAAGCCTTTAAGTATTATGTACAGGAATAATAAAAGTGCTCTGACATTGTAAGGTGTATCTGAGTGCTGGTGATTTTATTTTCTTAAGATCTGTCCTGAAAATGCAATTCAGCTCCCATACCAGTTACCACACACACACACACATGCACACACGTTATGGAATGGTCACCTTGCGAGGCCACTTGATGAGGGTCAGTCAGGTGCACAGCACAGGCAATTTGCTAAAATCAACTGTAATACATGCTGTGAATTAAGATGTGATGTACTGTATTTTAATAGCTTTAATTATGCCTCATTTCTAAAAAGCTTCCTGCAAGCAATAATAAAGTGCAAAAGCATCAAGGAATGAATTTATTTGATAAATAAAAATAGACAAGAATGCAGCACCTGGAAGAGATCGCTGCCTCTTGCCTCCTTCCTTGTGCCCTTGAGCAGAAGTTCACTGGTCTGCTAATCTCTGTTCTAAAGGAGAACAGGACGTGTTTCAGAACTGCTGCAAATCAAATAATATTTCTGAGTTTTGAGTTAGGTGCCATATGTGACCCTATGAGAGGATACTAGAGACTGGGTGGGCCACACAATAACTTGATATAACAGAGGAAGACAGGGAACGGTCAGATAGTATCTTCCTCTTAAGCTGGATTCTCTAACACTTGTCAACATAGCCATGAGAAAAGCGACATGTTCATTTTTATACCACGTTACCATCTGTTAGCACCATCCGCAAGAGAATACAGGTCCCTGTGAGAAACGAGGTGATTGCGTGTGACAATGTCGAAAGTATTTGTCAGCTTTAGTCATTGTCTATTAAAGTTGTATTTGTTTTGTTGTGTTGAAGTAAACCATCTAATTACTCTCAGAGGAGTGGGTCTTTTTTTATTTTAATAGGGATGCTGGTTCAATTGAGATAAAATAATTGGTGATTTGAATTGTTCAATATGATGACTAAAGGGACCCGAAGGGCATTTCATGCAAAGGATCAGAGAAGCCTGGGGGCCTGTCTCAACAGCACGATTCCCATCCCCTAGATATCCTGGCGGTATGTGGAACCCCATAGTCTGTACCTCATGCTCTCCTGCTCAGGGCTGAGGTGGGAGAACTAACCATCGCATGTTTCAGAGCCCACTCAGGTACAGAAATTACCCAGTCATTTCCACTCTTAGAATTAGTGTAAATAAAATATCTTTTAAATGATGAAGTTTTAGATCATCACTTTCAAAATCCAAAGCACAAGAAGAGATTGATAGTTATAATGCAGAGCCCTCTGATGCCAATGGCTGGTTATGACTTCTACACCTGTCGGCTCCGACAGCCTCACCAGGGAGAGCAGCTGAGTACATACGTGATCTCCACACACACGTGTCAGAGGAAGCACACCTCACCTGCGCTGAGCGTGCTATGGTGACATACTATGAGCAATGCTCTAGGAACTTATTTGACTCCGTATGTTTTCGCTACCCCCACAGAACTGTTCACTTAGAAACATTTCTGGACATTGACCTGCAACTTGGCATTAAATTTATCAAAACAATGGGGGCCCATCTGACAGGCGGCGGGATGAGAGCTTGGCACGCTCTGCGGTGGGAGAATGATGCACAGAAAAACCAGATGGGGTCTGTACCACGGAGTCATCAGGATGAGAATTCATACGCCAGTGAAATTCAGTGAAGACATTTTCACTATTTTTGGAAGTTGAGTCATTAAATGAAGTACCCTTTTCATCAAGAAAGCACCTAGCTTTTTAAAATGAGGTCAAGTATCTAAGCCGTGATGAATTTCATAGAAATGCAGTGCAATAACTTTTGGTTTTAAAAGCCAATGCCCCAGCCCCACATGAAGGTACTTATTTTGAATTTTGTACTGTATACTGGAAAATGCATACTTTTGGTTATAAGTGCACTGGAGAATGCCTTAGTGAATGTTTTTTTAAATGATATAAAAATATGCTTCTCCTATTTTATTTCTAATCATGCAGTGCTCATGGGCTCCAGAGTTCCTGATTAACAGAGCTAAACATTTTTAAAAATTTATTCATAATATCATGAGCAGTAACTGATTCAGTTGAAATAATCCTTGTAAGATAGCAGGGCTTACCATCTAATGCAGGGGTCCTCAAACTACGGCCCGCGGGCCACATGCAAATGCAAAGATTGTATTTGTTCCCGTTTTGTGTTTTTTTTTACTTCAAAATAAGATATGTGCAGTGTGCATAGGAATTTGTTCATAGTTTGTTTTTTTTAAACTATAGTCTGGCCCTCCAACGGTCTGAGGGACAGTGAACTGGCCCCCTGTTTAAAAAGTTTGAGGACCCCTGGTCAAGACAATTGCTGTACTAACAAATAAACAACTAGACAGAAAAAAATTATATAAATATAATTATTTAAAATTAAATAAAGTCACATATCAAAGATTGGCAAATGTACCCAATCTTTGTTTAAACTTAGATGAAGTTGGTTGGGCTCCCTCAGAAGCAGACTGTGACATAAGGACTGTGCACAGTAGTTTATTTGGGGAATGATACCAGAAACACCAGTATTAAAATAAGCACATATGACTTATTTTAATCTACAGCGATCATATTTATAATGAAACCCTTTCTGTTCTTCTTTGGGAAATAAAATGTCATTGGGACTGGTTTCAATGTGGACCTTTATTCAAAGTTACAACTGTTTTGCGATATTAAAGTATCCAAAAATTGTACTGCCATATAAAAGTGTAGGAAAGAAAATCATATTACTCCTAAAAATATTAAAAACTTACATGTTTACAGTTTTTCATTCCCTCAGTCATTTGGTAATGCCTTCATCTGACCCATGAATATTTCCTGAGTGTTCACTGTGGGCAAGGACTTTGTAACTATGCGAAAGGCATCAGTTATCATCAAGGTAATAAGGGGAACTTCAGCGTCCCACTAACTCCTGGGTGCACAACCATCAGTTATCTTTATTTTTAACTAGGATTTTCAATCAATCAGGCCAAAATGTAAACATCAAACGGAGACTAGATCTTAATTACTCAAACCACAAAAAAATAAGTGATAATTATGTGATGTCACAGAGATGCTAACTATTGCTACAGTGGCAATTCTATTGTAATGCATGTGTATCAAATCAGTATGTTGTCCACCTAAAAATTACACAATTTTATGTCACATGTATTTCTTTTTTTAAATATATTTTATTGAATTTTTTTTTTTTTTTTTACAGAGAGGAAGGGATAGGGTTAGAGAGTTAGAAACATCGATGAGAGAGAGAAACATCGATTGAGCTGCCTCCTGCACACCCCCTACTGGGGATGTGCCCACAACCAAGGTACATGCCCTTGACCGGAATCGAACCTGGGACCCTTCAGTCCACAGGCCGGCGCTCTATCCACTGAGCCAAACCAGTCAGGGCATATGTCACATGTATTCCAACATAAAATGTCAAACAAATCAAAAGAATATACAGAAAGTGAAATATACATAGATTTTTCACTTAAAAGGACAATCTAACAGTAGAGTACTGAATATTATAAATTAAAGTGATTAAAGATCTTTAAAAAATTAAAGGAGATAATAGAAAAAGGGATAAAATATAAATGATGCAGAAAAAAATACAATACGGTAAGGCCTTGCAAATTCTGGGAAAGTCATATACTCTCATCACCAAGGGAAACTCGAGAGTTCTGGGTTTGGGGAGACGGAGCAGTTTCAGGAAATGAGTTGAGCAGGTGCTATACCTGAATCAGAGTCCCAGTAAGTCCTGACTTGGTGAGATAACAGTGACTATGCTCATCCTGATATTGTTTTCCATAAAATAATTTCTCCCTTGATGATAGAGCCGGTTGCTGGAGACTTGGAACTAGGAGAGAAAAGCTCAGCATTTCACCATAATCAGCCATAGCACAAGCATTGCAAATATGATCAGACTGACAAGGCATCAGATTTAGCACGGCTTGGCTAGCCTTGGCAAGCACGTATGCACTCTATTATATTGTTTGCTCTCCTGAACACTTGACTCATGCTCTAAAACAGTAACTCGGCACATCTCTCCAGCCAACTCCTGGCAATTGGATTTTGATGGATATTTGAGCACAAATAATAAATTGGGGACAACATTCCTGTCTGCTAAAAACTGTGGTCCACTCATTTGTAAGTGGCAAGGTTAGAAGTCCACTCCTCCAGAGGAGAAATGACATCAGTGTTATTTCATTAGTTCCCGTTTTATTTTTTTCTCCCATCTGGTGGATTATGGATAATGTATTGCACAATAAATAGAATGTGTTGGGTAATCTTTATCATGAAAATATAAGTCTTTTGTCTATAAAACACGCCTTACTACAAAATAATGTAAAATAATAATTCATTTAAATAATATTTTAAAGAAGTATTTCATTAGAAAAAAGGTATAAGCATCTAGGTCAAATTTTAATAGTTAAGTAAAGAATAGAAACGGTTGCCTAAAACTTTAGACATGATATGATTTAACTTCATTTAAAACATAAATGTTTACATTGAATTATCTAATATCTAGTAATTTTAGAAAGCCAGAATTTAGCTAATGTTGTTCAGACTTAAGTACATTGTTTAATCACTTCTCAAAATGATTTCCTTGTTATTGAGAAGATTCAGGCAAATTATTTCTTCTTTAGAAGAAATATGACAGCTTTCCCCCCCCAATTTTATTTTGTTTTGGCTTCATGTATACAGCTTATTGATTAAACAATCATATACTTTACATCTAGTTCCCCTCGATATTTCCAGTGGCCCAAGTGGCACCATGCATAGTTATGACAATACTATTGACTATGTTTCCTATGCTGTACTGCATCCCTGTGACTATTTTATAACTATCAATTTGTACTTCTTAATCACTTTATCTCTTCCACCCAGTCCCTCAACCCTTCTCCCCTCTGGCAACCACCAGTTCGTTCTCCAGGTCTATGAGTCTGTTCCAATTCTGTTCATTTATTTGGTTCTTTAGATTCCACATATAAGTGAAATCATATGTTATTTGTCTTTCTCTGATTAACGCATTTTATTGAGCATAATCCCCTCGAGGTCCATCTGTGCTGTTGAAAACGGTAATATTTCTTTTTAGTGGTCAAGTAATATTGCGTATGTGCTTCCATTTCCCATCCACTCGTTCACGGATGGGCCCTTGGGCTGCTTCTCTATCTTGGCTATTTACATAACGCTGCAGTAAATGTAGGGGTGCAAATGTTCTTTCAAATCAGTATTTGGGTTTCTTTGGATGAGTCCGCAGAAGTGGAATACCTGGGCCATAGGCAGCTCCCTTTCTAATTGTTCGAGGAAGCTGCATACTGTTTTCCACAGTGGCTGCACCAGCCTGCAGTCCCACCACCAATGCATGCGAGTTGCCTTTCCTCCACATCCTCGCCAACACCTCTTATTCGTGTTTTCATTGATGGCAGCCATTCTGACAGGTGTGAGGTGATATCTCATTGTGGTTTTAATTTGTATCTTTTGGGCCATTTAGTGAAGATGATGATCTTTTCATGTGTCTATCGGCCATCGGTATGTCCTCTTTGGAGAAGTGTTTATTCAGGCTGTACAGCCTTAACCATTGTCCTACACTGTTCCTTTGTTTCATCTTTGACATTTTCACTGGTTAACTTTTGTTTCCAACCTTGGATTTTAAAGACATGTTTTAGGATACAAATCTTCCTTGCTAAGCGTTTTAAAATGATTTGGAAAAGACTGTGCTAAACAACCTTTGGTTTCCACATGAGCTAATGAATAAATGAAAGGGTACAAAGCTCATTTTAATGGAAATTCTGAATTAAATTAGTAATTATCCCCTTATGTTACTTACTATTTCATGCTTTTATTAAATAAAACACCTCCAAATTAGCCAATTTATCTTTAGAGACTTTTACAAACAAAAGCCATAAAATGCACTTGTAATGATCATGCTTAAAATTGGAAAAATGTCCAAAAGATGCATAGGCTTCTAGAGATGAGTGAATAATTGAGATGAAATTATTTGGAAGAATTGAGGTCTGACATAATAAATGTCTGAATCATAAGACTTCATAAAACTTTATTCAATTACTTTGAAATGCACACAGTAACCTGTCAACGACTAAATGAATCTCCATTGGTTATACTGAAAATATAAGGATCATTTACAATTTGGATACTCAAAGTTTCATGACTGAAAAACAATAGAGGAATACATCATTCTTATTTTTTTACACTAACACACTTTGAAAGTTGATGTTGGTAAGGGAAATAGTTTAGCTATGAAATGAGCTAAGCAGAGTAACATTAATCATATACACATTTTAAGACACTAGGTATTCAGTGGCCATTTTATTATTTTTTATTTTTTTAAGTATATGTTTGTTGATTTCAGAGAGGAAGGGAGAGGAAGAGAGAGATGGAAACATCAATGATGAGAGAGAATCACTGATTGGCTGCCTCCTGTATGCCCCACACTGGGGATCGAGCCTGCAACACCAACATGTGTACTGACTGGGACTCAAACCCTGACCTCCTGGTTCATAGGTCAAGGCTCAGCCACTGAGCCACACCGGGTGGGCTATTTTTTAAATAAGTTAAAGTTAAAAGCAAAGACACATTTGGGGATGCTGCATCCTTCTCCTTGCCGACAACTAGAAAGAACATACATCCTTTTTCAAATACACTTGGAGGACAGAGGAAACATTACCTCCTACAGCAGAACTTTCAGAAGGAGGACAAGGACCAAGTGTGGTAGGTCTGCTTCCTGCCTGTTTCTCCGCGATTCTGTCTCACTTTGCTTATCAAGCCCCATAGGCCTGGTCTCAGCGTTCTTACGCTTGTCAGATGGTTATTAGCAGAACCCAGGGCAACTGGCTTTTTTCAGATCCAGTGTGAAAGAAAGGAGGCTTCTTTAACAGCCACAAAATAAGTTAATTTTCTTGCAGAGCTGACCAATAGAAGGCATA
>NW_006283760.1:556614-565983 GCF_000327345.1 Myotis davidii | reverse complement strand
CCCCACTGGGGATCAAGCCCACAACCCAGGGCATGTGCCCTGACCGGGAATCAAACTGTGGCCTCCTGGTTCATAGGTCAACACTCAACCACTGAGCTATGCCAGCCGGGCTAATCAGTAAAATTAACATTGGGAATATTCTGTTCTGTGTTCTGACTCAGCATGACCTGTTTCTTTATTAACTGCACAGGGTGATCGCCACTGACCAGGAACCACCTCTAGGCTTGAGGATGGATTTAGCTTTCTGTGATTGACAAGGTCTGTGTAAGAAAAGAGTGTCAATTAAACAAAACTGGGGTCTTTTAAAAATAAGGAAGAAAAGGAAGCAATTAAATGTTAGGTTTGCAACAGATAGCATTTGCTATAGAGGTGATCTTATTTTATTTTTACATTAAAGAAAATACGGAATAAAGTGACTCAGATGAAAATAAATAGACCTTATGAATTTCTGAAATTTGCAAATAGTTACATGTTGTCAGGGAGATTTAAAATTGTATTATTCACTCAATAAATATAATTTTGCTACTTAATATTTATTGGAACTCACAGCTAATGGCAATGTGAAGATAAATGACATAACTGCTTAGCAGAGATAGTCTAGAGATGGAGTAGAAAATGCATACAATTAGAGTAACCTAGTATTTTCTACAGGAATTTGTGGCCAAAACCTTCTGTAAACTCACTGCAGTGAGAGTATTCATGTGGAAAAATTCAATGAGGTAGAATAAAATAAACCAAGTAAAGTTCATCTTCCACCTGGACCTATTATTCAATATTTTAAGGCACCTTCTGAATGGAAAGGATAGAAGGACATTCACACTATTATGCAGGTGTCAGCTGCTAACTCCTATCTTCACGGACACAATGAAGGTTTCCTGCTCAAGAGGATTTGATATACTGTTCATTAGAAGGGAAATAGAATTACCTATATTAAATCTGCAGTAAGAAAATGCTTACTGACTTTTCAGATGTAGTCCAGAAATAATTTAAACATTGGGGTAAACAAAAGAGAGTTTATCATTGGCTTTTACTAGTTATTTGTAAGAAACATGCACAAGGTGACAATAATTCCTTTTTCAAACATTGCGAATCTCCCCCCACCCCTACCTCTATGTCCTGTGAAGTTATAAACATCCCTCTATGACCTTTTTAGTATTCTATAATTTGATTCGCTTGCCATACCCAACTTTTCTGTTTACCACCACGGGAACCTATGATTGGAACAGACAACCAGACAAAATAGAGAATACTGAAAAGGTCAGAACAGGCGTATTTACTGTACACGTTTCCAGGACATGAAGAAATATTTACATTTTGAAAAATGCTTCAGGTGACAAAGTGTCAAAAGAAATAAAGGTGGTCAAGTTGTCACTCAGTTTATGCTAAATTTAACAGGCAAAGAGACCCAAATGGTGTTATAATTAGTAATCCGTGTTTATTATTTTGGATGTGTGTTTTTTTTAATGGCTTTCTTATCAATATGCCAAATGTAATGAAAACTTGAGAATGACAAAAAATATTCTGCTTTTATTTTGTCATTTTCTAACTGATAGTTCATGGGATAAGAGGTGTTTTCAGGGTTTGTTAGAGTTAGGTAGAGCTGGGAAGTGCATTAATGAATGTATTTTAGGGTGGGAAAACCATTATATAGTTAACATGATGTATAATTAGCCAGTTTTATGACCAGTTATAATATTTTATATTTTTGCTTGTTAAGTGGAGCTAACAGTTTCTCTATGAGCATGTTTAAGAATATATTTAATTTGCATGAGCACCTTTTATATGCTTTCAAACTGCAGAAGCTCAGCACAGGTTATCACTGTCTGGCACTTTATGGAGAATGCATTTACCCTCTTACTTGATAAGTATGTTTTTAACAGCTAATATGCTTCCATCATTATTTGGTTATTTTGCAAAGATGTGGTAGCTACCAAGATAACATTCGTCTTATTAAAACATAAGACAAGAAAGATAAAATAGAGGCACAAACTGATAGGACAAAAGTGATAAAAATAGTATCTCATCCGAGCATCAGTTTTCTTTTGAGAAGTCTGTGGATTGTCAGTTAGAACTTGAAGAAGAGATGGCATTAACAACAGTATGATAAGTATCTTCCCATTAGGAATTGGGAAGAATGAAATTTGTTTTAAGAAGGTAGGTTGGACTTGATCACACACTGTTTTCAACATTATCCTCTGGATTTTAGGGTGGGCGAAAACAACTAACTAACAACAGAACAGTAAGTGTGGATGGTTTTTTTAAAAAGGAATCCTGTTAATAGAGAACTATCAGGAACGAAGCTATGATACTTCATTACCTGCAATACATGGATAGGATTAAATGTAGGACATACACCTGAAAAAATAATCAATTGCATTAAAGAAATAATACATACCAATCATTTTACACATTAATCTCCATTCTTTACTGTGAACATTTTCTGCCAGGCCCGCCTAGAGTTCATGGGGTTAAACTAGCAGAAAAGTATAAAAACTGCTTTTGCAAAGATACATGGGAAAGAAACAAGTAAAAAATTATCTGCTTTTGGGGAAGCAGTTGACCATCTTCCCCCTGTGAGTTAGAGAAGAGCCAAATAAATGAAGTTACACACCATGTTTATGGAAAGGGGATTTCATAGTGTAAAGATTGAACTTCTCAGACCCAGTCAATGCCATTTGTGCCAGCTAAACCCAAGGACAAATATAAAATTGGGGGCCTTTAGGTAGGAAAGGTAACGGGTAAGGCAGGAGGTGAGGAAGGGGGAAAGGAGGAGGAATTTTATTTCACCCACAAAGAAGCAGCAGTCTTGGGGAAGCCAAGATAAAATCGCTGAATGTCCTCATAAATTCTGGAAAAAGCCACAACAAAGAAAAAGGGGGGGGGCGCCTTAAAATCTAGTCTGTTGCCCAAGATATCTGGCAAAGGAACCTTGAAACCTACAGACAGAAAAGTATAAACCCCGTAGACCTCCAGCAGGTGGGGTGTATAAAAAAGATGTCTGTTGCTACTTGTTCCTGCAATGCAACAACTACTGACCATCATGAGAATGAAAACAGAATCTTGTATGATTTTATGGAATTTAAAATGAGCATTATTTACCATCATGAAAGCATTTTAGGAACTTTTGGCAAGTTTGATATTTTCACTTGATTATGGACTTCTTTTCATGTAACCCACTATTTTTAAACTATGTTGCCACTTTAAAAAAAGACCCTAAAATTAATAGGCATGCAAATAATATGAATAAGTATTTTTCTGAAATAAAACCAAGATTCTGAGTTTTCATATTGAAGAAATGGAGTTTACATGTTTTAATGAAGCTTAACAACATGGTGAAAATAACTATATACAATTTCTGATTACAAGTTTACCTTATCGACTTAAACAAGATTTTAAATTTGCAATGATTATTAAACTGCAAATAAAAAAATAGCTCGTAAAATATAACTTCAGGCAAAATGATTATTAGTTGCTAAATCAAGGAAACATGTTGTCATTTAGACAAACAATATAATAAGAATACATGTCAGTTATATTTTTTAAAAAATGCCTTACTCATTTAAACCTTGGGCAACTGAATTTGAAGTTTCCAGAAAGTTAGCTTTCTAAGCTTCAGGCTGCACATGCCACTTCCGGATGTATGTGTGTGCTTCGCTAGTGAACCCATCAATTTAAATGGACATTTGGTTAGAAAAGGAGTGTTTGGGGAATAAAAGATGAACATCCTCCCATCCTCACTCATAAATCAATTCTATTCTGTGCACAAAACAGAAAATACTGTAGCTCAAGTTATTAAAATACAATACTAACAAAACAGATGCATTTTTCTTCTCTTGCCAGTGTAAAGTGTTCAGGAGAAAGTGCACACGAAGTACACAGTAAGAATGTTACTGTGAGCATAACATCTGTGATGTTAGTGGCTGTAAATATACCATTTTACTACAGAAGAACATGCAATTTCTAAAGAGCATTCTATGTTTTATAAACAGAGCAGGTGGATGACTCATAAGAAGTGTAGAAAGGGTACATATATGGGTTTAGATGAAGCTTATTTAATCAATAACTAACCCAATCAGTCCTGTGTTAAAATAATCTCTAACATCTTTTATGTGGGTGAGGGATGATATGATTTTCATTTATTTTGAAGTGGTTGTAGGTACTCAGATTTTTAGTTCCATTCTCATCTTTCATGATTTATTAAATACATTGATGTGGAAATGTATGGTATTTGATAAACTCATTCGTAGTATTTAAACCTCACTATACTAGTGAATTAAATGAAAATTCTTTTTCTCTCTTCTTCATTTTGTGCCAACCCTTATGCCCTGTCCCTATGGAAAGATCTAAGCAGGCTTTTCATTCTGAATATAATGAATTTTCTCACAAGACATGATGATGTCATGTTGCTTTTTTGGTATAATTTATGTCATGATTTATTAATGATTGATCTATTTGTTATGCAAAGTAAAACTGAAGATGAAATATTTGGAGGAATATTAGCTGTCTTGTTTGAGATAAAAGATGAAAAAGCAAATGTTCTTAAGGTAAAGGGAGAAAGTTCATTATTTTTGGAATTATTTTACTCTATCATTTTAGAAAGCTGGCCTCTGCTGGAAATGTTCAAATTGTTATTGTCTGAAGCCATCAAATGCCCTCTTTCCATCCCCTGGATCCCTCAAACCCTTTATGTCCACCTCTGCTTAATTTTTGTTTTATCTACTTGCTCCTCTCTCCTTGCAAATAGTTTAAGTTCAAATTGGGGTCCTGCCTTGTTGAATATCTAAGTCCAAAGTGATATTTCAGAAGAAACCGCTGTCATTTATGTATGTAAGGGGTGCATTCTCTTTGGTATGGCTTGTTCATATCTCTAATCACATAAAATGAAAGTTTTTAAGCTGTATTTGTATGACTAGTTAAGCTGTATTTGTATGACTGCCTAAGCTGTATTTGTATGACTAGTTATTGTTTTTGGTCCCTTTCCTAAAACCCTTGCACACACATAGAGAGGTTGTGTTCCTGAGAATTCACCTATTTGTACTTTTTTTAAAAAATATATTTTTATTGATTTTTTTACAGAGAGGAAGGGAGAGAGATAGAGAGTTAGAAACATGGATGAGAGAGAAACATCGATCAGCTGCCCCCTGCACATCTCCCACTGGGGAAATGCCCGCAACCCAGGTACATGCCCTCGACCGGAATCGAACCTGGGACCCTTCAGTCCGCAGGCCGACGCTCCATCCACTGAGCCAAACCGGTTTCGGCTGTACTTTTGCTAATGATGTATCTTAATTTAACTTCCTAAGAAGAATGTTTTGAGTGCTATAACTGTGAGTAATGTCGAGTTCTTAGGTAAATATTAATTCCTATATACCATTCTTTTCTATTTTTATATATGGTTTTCCTGTCACTTGGTTGTCATGTTAAAATTTTAAATTTTCCATTATTGAACTGACTAAATTAAATTGCTACTGAATAATTAATTCAACAAACTTATCTTAATTATAGACTTATTAAGAGTGTTGTTCTGAGAAACAGTCTTCTTTTTCTATTTCTTGAGAAACTTAGATTGAAGAAAATATTCACAGAAATAAGCCACTAGAAACTTATAATAAATTTTCTGTTGATGCCCACATAACTCTTAGAGCTAGCTACCTGCCCTGGAATGCTTAACCACCCTTGTTTCTATAACCCCATATCCAAGCAGAAGTTAACTCTGTTTCTTTCTCCCCCACATTTCCTTCTGTATTTCCAATTTCTGCTTACTTCTCTCAAATCCATAGGTGTTATTTCAAATGCTTATATATTTTTCTAATTTATTTTTTTAAGTTTTCAAATATATATGCAGAATAAGGATTAAGTGTAGTTCTGATATTTTCCTACACATTCTCAAGTAATTTTTTCAGACTAATATTGTTTTATTTTATATGTTACCAACTGCTAGATTATGAAGAAGCCATGAGATCTTATATATTTCCATATATGCCGCTTTTTTTCTATTCCCCCAATACTGCCATTTCAGAACTTCTGTATAGTCATACTAAACATGCGGTAGATGGAAATCTATACTGGCCACCACCATCTTCCGTCCTGGTGCCCTGCCCTGTAAAACCCTTATCCCTGAGTGCGGATGGGGCCTGTGACTTACTTCCATACAAAGATGTACAGCAGAGGTGACTGGCTGGCTCCCGATTAGATTATTATAAGACTCTGTCTATTAGCTGAAGAGAGAAAGACCCTCCTTCAAGAAGCAAGTGCAGTGAAGGCCTAGGGCTGTGTGAGGGGTGGACGAGGTCAATGGGGGAGGGAGAAAGACATATCTGTAATACTTTCACCAATAAAGATGTTTTTAAAAAGAAAAAGAAGCAAATAGTCATGAAACAGTCTGTGGGAAAGCCACATGGTTGCCTCTAGAAGCTGAGGAGTCCTACAGCCATAGCCATGATGAATCCAGGGCTATCAGTTATACAATCATAAGGAAATAAAACCTGATAACCCCATAACGTGGAAAAGGACCTGAGTTCCAAACAAACAGCCCAGCCAACACACTGCTTTCTGCCTCATGAGATTTTGCACAACCCACCTACACCTGACCTGAATTCCTGACCTGCTAAACCACGAGAGGATGCGTGTGTGTGTGTGTGTGTGTGTGTTAAATGTATTTTTACTGATTTCAGAAAGAGAGGGAGAGAGAGACAGAAACATCAATAATGAGAGAGAATCATCGATCAGTGCCTCCTACACTGGGAATTGAGCCCACAACCCGGGCAGGTGCCCTTGACCAAAGCCAAACCAGTCATGGCTGCATGTGTGTGTTTTTAAGCAGCTGAGTTTGGTGGTAATTTGTTATGTGGCAACAGAACTCTAGTACAAATATTTACACGGTCATGACTGAAAATAAAGGTTATCGCTAAGCTTCATCTTACACTAAATTTACATCTCTGTCTTATACAACTTTGTTTCCATGAACTTAATGATTGATGTGTTTGTATAGTGTGTTTAGTTCTTCATGGGCCTACGATCAATTATAATAAAAGTATCTCTAGACATGTAACCCTTCTCAGTGCATTCAAACCCCTGCACCCCGAAGACCCTTTCCTAGGGCCCTTCTCTTTATGCTCCTGAGGCAACTAGCTTCTAGGCCAGTGATGGCGAACCTATGACACGTGTGTCAGAGGTGACACATGAACTGATTTTTTTGGTTGATTTTTCTTCATTAAATGGCATTTGAATATATATAATAAATATTAAAAATATAAATCTTTTTTATACGATATTTGCAAATATCAAAAAATTTGTATATGTGCCTTGGCACCAGAATTAAGTTAGGGTTTTTCAAAATGCTGACACGCCGAGCTCAAAAGGTTCGCCATCACTGTTCTAGACAGACCTGATGAGCCAATGTCCTGCTAGCATGTCCTTTCACATCAACCAGAAGGTACTTTTCCTTCTCCAATGGTAGCTTTTCTGTTTCTTGTATCTTATGTCATCCATTTCTTCACTTACTCTTTAGATTTGGGGAAAGGTACCCCCTAGTAGTTTCCCAAAGAAGCATACAAGGGAGATGCATTTTGTAGTACAAGCCCAACATCCTCAGATATGTCTGATGACACACAGTCAGGGTCACACCGCTTCACTTTCTCCAGAATAAAGACTCTCTCTTTTCAAAAGAAGAATTTCAAACCACATACATTACATATTTGGTTGAAATCATTTGTGATATATATGTTTCCATTTTCTAGAAATATGTCTACATCAGCAATGCCATTCATCATGGAATTAATGGGAATAAATCGCATGAAGTTTTATCTTGTATTGGTGTAGGGGTAATAAGAGCATCTTTGATTAAATTCCTTATTTTAATGGAATTGCGGCTGCTCTTTAGCGTCAGGTTTCAAATCTCTGTTCCAATTCACAGTAACTCGCTAGTTGATGATGCTAGCTATGTTTTATTATGCTATTCCGAATAAAGTATTGCTGCAAGAGCTGCTCTTAATACAGCACACATTACCTAAAGCTGGGGTAATTTGGGCTCCGGAGTTCTTTGTCATCATTACAGTCTAGTGTTGCATTCCCTGAAATAACACATTAAGTTGGTATGTTCTTAAGCACCTGGCTTAATTGAAACCCACGGCAATGATAGCACAATAACTGGCCTGAAAAATAAACTACAGGCAATCACAGTGCAGTGAAAGGTGTGGAGGACATGTTTATATGGAGTCTAAGGCAGTGACAAAATACTTCTTTTTGACTCAAAGGTGGGGGCGGAATCAGAACATTTCCAATAGGAAACTGCATACTGATAGCCTGGCAGTCTGATTTTTAAATTCCAAATTAACAATGAGGTGCTTTGATTACACATCAAAAAAAAACATGAAGTCAGTATGCTTTTGTTTCTTTATATACTGCATCAATTCTGATGGGAAAACAAGGCCCCACAGAGATATAGTTAAACCTAAGAATCGGTGGAGAACACATATAACCCAAGCACAAGGATGCTTTGAATTTCCTAATTAATGAGTCCTATTATCAAAATTAGAAGCAAAAACAAACAATTCAGGAACCCTAGTAAGAATTCAGGAACTGTAAACAGTCTTTTATTCAAAAGAGGACCTGTTCCTGGCAAAGATTCCATGGATGGCTCTGAACTCACACTGAAAAGTTCCAAACACCGTCACCACCTGGCATAATTGGTACTAGTGTGATCCTAGAATTTCTCGTCAAGCTCTAATTGGGCTCCAGTCCAAAATAGAAGGCATTGTCATTTAACTGAAACACAGATATAGGCTTTCATTTCTTCACCAAATTGAAGTGTTTTTAAAGGCAAGATGTCACGATTACAGAATTATTATCTGTAATAATGAATTGTCTGTATTTTGTTAGATGTCCTCAGATGGAAGACTATGTTAAGAGGAGGAAAACAATTAGAATATTATAATAAAACTCCTATACTATATATCCTTTATCTACACTAATGAAAGAGAATAATGGTAATTGGCGTACGGTACTACCGTTTTCATTGGCTAATCAGGGCTATATGCAAATTAACTGCCAACTAAGATGGGCAGTTAACTGCCAACAAAATGGCAGTTAATTTGTATATGTAGGCACAATGCAGGGAGGTGAAAGGGAAAGCAGGAAGAAGCCCCCTGCCACTGACAGTGATTGGAAACCCAAGGGGGAGCTAAGAGCTCCCAGGGCCGCCTTTGCCCTGCCCCACAGCCATGGTTGGAGAATCAGGCGCCTTTGCGGCCCTGGCCAGTGATAGCAGGAAGTAGAGGTGGAGCCAGCGATGGGAGCTGGGCACGGTCGAAGTTGGCAGTCCCAGGAGCTAGGGGTCCTTTGCCTGGGCCTAAAGCGGAGCCCACAATA
>NW_006283760.1:544899-556362 GCF_000327345.1 Myotis davidii | reverse complement strand
AGTGCAGAATGACCAGTCACTATGATGCTCACTGACCACCGGGGGAAGACAGTCAGCATAAGAGCTGCCCCCTGGTGGTCAGGGTGCTCCCACAGGGGGAGTGCCACTCAGCCAGCACTAAGTGGGCAGTCGGACATCCCCCAAGGGGTCCTGGACTGTGAGAGAGCACAAGCCGGGCTGAGGGGGACACCCCCCCCACACACACACCCAGTGCATAAATTTCATGCACTGGGACCCTAGTATATAATAAAAGCCTAATATGCAAATCGACCAAATGGCAGAACAACCAGATGCTCAATGCAGGAGCTGCCCTAGCCCACAGGCCTCAGGCCAGCCAAGGTGGCTGCCAGCAGGAGCCCCCCAATTGCCTCACCAATTACCCCACAGATCGGCCCTGATCGCTGCCAGGTCTAGGAGGGCCTCTAGTTTAGGTTATAAAAGAAGCCAATGCTTTGAGGCCATACAGTGTTATATCACAAATTCATATTATCAATATTAAAATTTAACTATGGAAAAATTAATTGTATAGTAAATTTAGACTTCTTATTGCCTTTGCATTTTTAGCTCAAGGCCTTTATTTTAAAACATACCCATTGTTTTAGTGTTTTCCAGAGAAACTGAACCAGTAGAAGATAGACAAAAGATATAAGAAGAGGTTTGGTCTAGGAATTTGCTCACACAGTTATGGAGACTGGGAAATCCCATGGTCTTCCACCTCCATGCTGAAAAACAAGGAGAGCTGGTGGTATAATTCACTCCAAGTCTGAAAGCCTAAGAGTCCAGAGGCTGAAGGAGTAAGTCCCGGTCTGAGTCTGACACCCAGGAGCCAGGAGTGCCAATGTCCGACGGCGGGTAAACCTGAATGTCTAGGCTCAAGCCCAGAGCAAATTTGCCTTCCTTAGCTCTCTCTGACTCATTCTCTCAATGACTGGATGGTTCCCATCTATTTTGGTAGAACAATCGTCATTCAGTCTACGCAGTCAAAATGCTAATCTCTCCCTGTGACTTCACAGAGACACCCAGAAATGTTTTACCAGTTCTCTGGGCATCCCTCACCCCCGGGAAACTGACATACAAAGTTAATCATCACACACCTGATATTATAATCCAATCGGGGAAGAGTCATACATTTTGATACTGTTGTTTTTGCATCTGTTTTTGAAAGGCACAAAACAAAAATACATTAAAACATCTACATGTAAAGACTTCATAGAAAAGTGATAATATCTACAATAAGAAATGCTTTACTCATTGCCTATTTGATGAGTTGTAATAACTATTTATTTAAAATTATAATTTACATCTTTCCATAATGCTTAAAAGGAACAGAAAGAAGATAGAAAGAAGAGGCAGAGACAGAGAATGAGAATAAACCCTGGTGACTCAGATTTCTTGGGATGTTATTTGATGCTCTAATGAGTTACATAACAATAAGTTACTATCAACACACCTGTCTTCTAAATATCACCTTTGCTAGAGTGTCTAGTTAGATCCTTATCCAGTTTTTTTAAAGTTTTGAGTTTTGAAAGTTCTTTATGTATTTTATTATAAGTTCTTTACCAAATATGTGATTTGCAAATATATCTTTCAGTCTGTGGCTTGTCTTTTTATTCTATTAAGAGTGTCTTTGACAAAGCACTATTTTTAAATTTGCTAAATCTGAATTTATCATTTTTTTTTCTTTTAGGACTTGTGCATTTGGTGTCATGCTAAAAAATTCTTTGTCTAACCCAGTGTCACACACACAGAGTTCCTCCTATGCTTTTCTCAATACCTCTTAGAATTCTACCTTTTAGTCCATGAGGTGTAGAGGTTCATATATTTTTTTACATATGAACATGCCTTTATTCCAGCACCATTGCTTGAAAAGACTTTCATTCTCTATTGAACTGCCTTTGTAACATTGCCCATAGTGTTCTTCAGGTAATCTACATCTTTACTGATGTGATGAATATTTATTATGTTAATTACTGAGAGAAAATGAGGAGTATTCTGTTTATTTATTGGCATACATCTTATGTCTTCATCAATACTGTCTTAGGAAAACTGTTGCTTCCATTTCATCTGTTATCCTTGAAGGCTCAGTCAGTGCATCTTCATTCAATGGCTCACCTTCATATGAAAAATTCTATGACGCATTGTAGCTCACTTTGGAAAACTATGTAAGTAACAGACCCATTTGGCAATGTTTCACTTTTTTTTCAAGGAACTTACTGTTTTGTATACTCATATAAAAAATGATAAAAATGGTGAATCAGACATTTTAGATCACACAATTTTTCAGAAATCTGATAAAATTCAGAGGACACTATGTTTTGTGACTTATAATCATTTTATATTTTTTATTACCTAAGACTGCCCAGAAAACTCAAGACACTGAGTTTTCATACAGGATCAAGGAAGGATAGCTTCTTAAATACACTTTAAGGGGGCAATACACAACTTTCTCTCTATAATTACACTTCTTGAATCTTATTCCAAAGGAAATAAATGCACATTTCTTTTCTCCACTAAATAAGTGGATACTGTGAACTGTAAAATACCTAATAAATATCACTGTGAAATATGTAGTATGAGAATTCCTAAGATCTACCGTAGTAAACATCCCGTTTCATGTGGCTATTGAGAGTTTGCGTCTGAATTTCAAGCCTTACAATGCTATGAGAATTTGCACTGTGGTGATCCCTGAATCATCAGTGGTCTTTAATAGTAGCACACATGCCATTTCCTGAATTTGTCAGCTTGCATATTAATAGAGGTTGGGTCAGTGGGTATTATTTCATAGGACTGCGTATTTTGCAGTCAACTCGTTATTAGAAATGTCTCATTTAGGATTATGACGGTAGCTTGACTTTGTTCTGGGCTGATACTCCTTGCTGTTCGGCTGTCTTTAATTATTCCTCCCTCTGCATGTAATGAAATGGAGTGCCTCCAGGGCGCGGCGATGGCAACACTAAGCAGCATTGTTTCCCCTTATTATGGATCTTGGCAAGGATAGTGTTAGACCACTAGGCAAAATGGAAAGGTGGATTTAATTTGCATCAAATAAATATATTAAAGTTAAATGACTCAAAAAAGATGTAAATGAAATCAAAGATGTAAATTCCTTATTAACATCTAGTTAGTAATGTTTAGGAATTTGCTTTATCTCTAGTATTCAAACCCATCTCCTACAGAAAGGAGGACATGTGTCCAGTGTCAAATCACTGTAACCTTGACTCTAAGGTCAGGAGGTAAAACACATGTCCAGGCCACTTTTCTTGCTCCTTTGTGTCGTGTAGCAAGCTGTAAGCATGCTATTTTTGTGCTTCATCTTTTCTAGACAAAATAGTAAGTATTCCTTGATTTTTCTGAATTAAGCAAAGAGCAGTAAGAAATACAGCATTGAGGGCAAGTCTTTAAGAAAAATAAACTAAATGAAAACTCCTCTTGTAATTTCAGTGTAAATAATTGATTTTCATATTAGGTATTAATGAAAAAATGTTCATGAGCTAAATAATTATTACCTTTAGAAATTACTAAAGTTTTTGTAAGCATCACATTCATAGGCTAAAGATTCTGTCCTCTTTCAAAAATACTATGATGTAGTTTAAATGACCAATTCTGCAACAAGGAAAACCCACGCAATTAGCTAGATTACTTTGACTTTAAATACTCTATTATCTAACAGATAAATTTAATTGATAACATTTCCATTATCACTAGTAATTTTCCAACACTAATGCCAATATTTTCTAACTTTTCCAACCTCTCTTACTGGGGTAAGAAATTTATTTCAGTAAGATTATTTTTTGGTGTTTAAGTACAAAGCCCCTAGTTTATATTTTAGAGATTTATCTTTGAGGGAAGCCTTCAGAGGAAGTGGATTCAAATTTTCCAGTTTTAAATAACAAAAGTCGTATTTCCTACTTAACTCGGAGATAACAAATAATTCTTATAATTATTTTTCTTTAAAATATATTAACACTGTATTTAAATCTTTTGATACCACCAACTGACCAAAATCCAACTTGATTATTACAGATCAGTTACCTACATATGTTACTTGCTAACTACAATGTGAAGTGGCATATCCTTGAAATCAGATAACATGAATCATTAACAAATGTTTCTTTACATAATTCAGTACCAGGTTCAATTGGCCAACTACTGCATCAGAATATTTGAAAACAAATTAATTTTAAGCTAATTTACCATGACTTAAGATCTATTGACTTTCATTCATTCATCCACTCATTACAAAATTATTTAGCACAGAAGGAAACTAATAAGCATTCTCCCACCCCTCAAACTTCCCACTTAAGTAAGTGTAGTAATTAATATACATGTCCTATGATATTGATATTAGAGAAATGTAAATGTAAAATGCAGGCATGTGCAGCTCAACGGCCAGGATGCATTCTGAGAAATCCTATCATAATGCAAATATCATAGTGTACGGACAGAAACCTAGATGGTCTAGCCTCCTACACATATGCTATGTGGTACAGCCCATGGCTCCTAGGCTACACGCCTATGCAGCAAGTTCCTGCACAAAACAACATGAGATTAAATCAAGTGCAAGAGCAACGATGTGATCAAGAGGTGCTGGAAATGCAGGATATATGAGGCAGCTGCTGGCACAACACGGCTGCTGTTTTACAGCAAACTTCTTTTACGAGTAGAAAGAGCACACTCTAAAATAACAGAACCTAGTATGTGAATATACAACCAGTAAGAGTCATTAATTATAATGATCAAGTGTTATGCATAGTCGTCCACACTAGGACCGTTTGCACCAGCATCACCACACGCAGGTCATGTACTGCGCTATGATGATAAACGGCTCTACAGTACCTAGGCGATAGTTTCTCAGCTCCATTATAACTATAGGATCACCGTCACTGACCAAAACATTATGCAAAGGATGACTACAAGGTACTGAAGAATGCGGGCTGGAACTAAATGATCTAGTACTAAATTCATAGATCTTATTGTCAAAATTTGAGTTTTTAAGATTAGCGAGAGCTTAAAATATATTTTGTTAAATCATCAGTTATTGCCATAAAGCAAGATACTAGAATATGATATTTAGAAGAGGAAAGACAGCATATACAACAAAACCACCAAGGAATTAAATAAAGGCAAATAACAAAATAGGAATAAATTGTAGAAACTAAATGTGGAACAAAGGTCATATGGTCAAGAGTGAGAAGACAGATTTGGGTATTAAACATATACCTACAATCGATAAAACATATATGGCCACTAAACACCAGAAATGGTTTTGTCCTCACTATTAATACAAGAGTAGGCATTATAACAACAGTAAGAAACTATGTGCTCTATGTGACTGAAAAGTATTAAAAGAAATGTCACTGCCCAGTGCTGTTGAGTGTATGGATGGGGGAATGAAGAAATTAAACATCTTTATAGCTTAGGCTGTAAACTGGAAAGACTATGCAGCATAAATTTAATATATATTAAAATCTTCTAAAATGTGTCATTTACCTCCATTAATAATTTATAGATTATGATATCACTTTTGTAATCATAAATTGTATAAATTAACATTCATGTATTTTACTAAATATATTAAACAAATAGCTGTCACTTTGAATAAGCTATATCTTTGCAATACTGATAGTTTATTCTAAAATATTCCTTCTATCTTTTTCTATTCTTAGCTATTCTCACAACTGTCACTAGTATTAGCTTTCTAAAATAAGTATCTAATCACCACTGTCCTGCTTAAAACAATAGATAACAGAAACATGTATGACTGACTATAGCTCACTATTACTTGACTCCCAAGTCACTTGACTTATTTTTTTTTTACCATGAGATGGGGTATAATACATACACACATACAGATATCCATGCATAATAATCACCATAATACATATAGCCACTGTATTGTATTATAAATGGTTGTATTGTATTATAAATGGTAGCTCAAACATGCTCAGGGTGGCAGAGGCAGTTATTGGTCATATAATATTTATTTTCCCTTATTTTAATAACAGTTTTAAAATGCAGATGGAACAGTGACATCTGAATAAAAACTGAGTTTCCCTGATGATCCTGCACTCAAGTTCCAGATCCGATGCACTTCCCACCAGCTATGCACTGCCATGAATTTGGGGAAATATAAGGGAGGAAGACTTTGCTCACCTCCGCTTTTTTTGAGGTTTGGTTTTCTGTGGCAACAGAAACAGAGGTCATGCTAGCAGTCAGCCGTGGGCAAACTATGGCCCGCGGGCCAGATCCGGCCCGTTTGAAATGAATAAAACTATTGAAAAAAAAGACCATACCCTTTTATGTAATGATGTTTACTTTGAATTTATATTAGTTCACACAAACACTCCATCCATGCTTTTGCTCCGGCCCTCCGGTCCAGTTTAAGAACCCATTGTGGCCCTCGAGTCAAAAAGTTTGCCCACCCCTGCGCTAGCTAGTCAGTAGTTTTGTAAGCTGTATAGCAGTAAAATAAAACCCATGTGTAATCACATTTCTCCTTTTTATTTATTTATTTTCTAATATATATTTATTGATTTCAGAGAGGAAGAGAGAGGGAGAAAGAGAAACATTGATCTGCTGCCTCTTGCATGCCCCACACTGGGGATCAAGCCTGCAACCCAAGCATGATCTCCTTGTTCATGGGTCAACGCTCAACCACTGAGCCACACCGGCCAGGGTCTCCTTTTTATTTAAATTTAACAGGCTCAGAATAGATCTGGAATCCATATTCTTGGTTCCAATGAGGCTTCCTGATTCCCCATCTACATCTCTCTCTCTCTCTCTCTCTCTCTCTCTCTCTAATATATAAATATATATATAGAGAGAGAGACATATTTCCATTATTTTAAATCTATTGTTTTACTATCAATTGAAACTTGCCTGATTACACTCAGCTTTATTAAAGCCTTAGGTTAATTATAATCAACCTTTTATAACAAATATCTGTAACATTTTTGTTATTTTTAATTTAGTTTAATAGACAAAGTAATTTATGAAATATCAATAAGAATCAATAGGACATAAATATAATCTAAAACAGATGGAAGGTACATTTAATTTGTAATCAATATATAATTGTTTATTAGAAATTAGTACAGCAACATAAAACTAGGAGATAAATTATAGGTATACATATAGAGAATAACTGTGAGAACAACAGCTACAAATGTAAATGGATACAAATGTGTTGAATTAGCTATTCAAATACTATGTGCTACACTGCCCTCAGTGATGCCATTTTCTAAAATATTGAGCAACTTTTAATAAAATTAGAAATTTAAAAAATATAATTTCCCTTTGGCTTACATGCTAGTTGCATTCCTAGCTAATTCAAACCTTGTAAAATTGAAAACTATGTAAGAATTACTTGATTCATGAATGAAATTGTAAATACATAGTCTCATATAAATAAGAATAAATTTTCATTTACCTGAGTGTACAGCAAAACATTCACAAATTACGTGAGAATTGCTACAATTTTTTATGTGGAAACCAGTTGTCATCCCAGGTTCCCAGTAAGTAAACATTAATAACATCCTGCTATTTTTATTAAAATAATGGCAACACATTTCCAAAATGCTACCTAGCAGGTAGTTCTGCACATACAAACACATTATATACAAACACACTGCACACAAACACAGTGCGCGCACACACACACACACACACACACACACAACCAAGCCTCAGGAACCCTTCCCAAGGTTCTCATTTCTCTTCTTTTGTCAGACTCAATACTGTTAACTCACTTTTAAACGACCAAACTAGAACATAGCACATACAAACACATTATATACAAACACACTGCGCACAAACACAGTGCGCGCGCACACACACACACACACACACACACACACACACACACACACAACCAAGCCTCAGGAACCCTTCCCAAGGTTCTCATTTCTCTTCTTTTGTCAGACTCAATACTGTTAACTCACTTTTAAACGACCAAACTAGAACATAAGCTTCAAGGTCAAGGTAAAAATGCCAAAATGAATCCCTTCACCTAGCCTATTTAATAAAAGCCTAATATGCAAATCGACCAAACAGCAGAATGACCAGTCGCTATGGATGCGCATTGACCACCAGGGGCAGATGCTCAATACAGGGGCTGCCCCCAGTCCGCAGGCCCCAAGCCAGCCAAGGCAGGTGCCAGCGGGGGCCCCCCTGATCACCCCGCTGGTCACCCTGCAGAGGGAGGCAACCAGCAGCAGTGGGAAGTGGGGCCGGCGCCAGGCTTGTCAAGGCGGTGTCCTCTTCAGTTCCCCCAGAGGTACAGATTCATTAAAGATGTGTGTTAGTATCTCATTCATCTTCCTGACCTCTGCATCCTGAGAATGTAACTGCATGTCAAGCACGTATTATTTGCTGAATAAGTGTATCGGATTTCCTACATTTTTGTTCTTGTTTCAATATTTTCTTTTCCATATTTTCTAGTTAATAATTGCATCTTTACAGCAAATAAAAATACACCTTAAAGTTCATTATTAGAATTGCTAAGTGAAACCAGATTGGACAGACATTTATTATCGTTAGCTTACTAAGATGATAACCTTAACATACAAATTTGTTTTCCTCGGGGTGGGAAAAATTAATCAATTATTGGATTCTTTTGTATTAGCTTTAATCATCAGGACTTTATTGGGGGGAAAATCACTGTAATATATTCTAAAAGTTATAATTGGGAAAATTTAATTGTTCAAATACAAAAAAAGAGTGAATTTAGTTCACATTAACATAATTGTCTTTATGATGTGTAAGGATTTTAAAATCCTAACTTTTATAATAGCTGACATTTACACTCAAATATTCTTTCAGGATTATTCTCAATTAAATATTTTAATTACAAAATAGCTGAATAGGAGAATGTGGAAGACTACGCTGGGCTTCATCTGAATTATAGTTCATATGAAAGCCCGCAGGCCTCATAAATCATCATTTCCTTAACGAGAAGGAAGAGTTCCATTGATACTACTGTAAGCCCTTATAATTACTTTTTCCGTTTTATTCTTTATGATCACTTTTGTTAAGCTATTAATAATGAAGCAGAGAGAAATATAGAAAAAGTACATTTAGTCCTCTGTACCCATTGTATATTCACCAGGGGAAGGTAGAGAAATGAGTTTTCCTGGAAATCTAGACATAATAATGGCCTGAAACAAGTATAATCCTGTTTAATATTTTAGAAAGTGGATATCTCTGCGGCTCCCTTTGAGTTAGTATTGTGAGTTGGAGAGAACACCGTCTCTTAAGAGAGATATACTATTTTAAATTTTGGATTTGCCATTCATTGTGTTGTTTTGGGCAAATAATTTAAGCTCTTAGAAACGTAGTTTTGTCATTTGTAAAAAAAAAAAAAAAAGAGCAATGCTAAAATGTAACTTGGAAAAGAATTGTGTTGACTAAATGAGATAATAGATATAAAATGCAAAGATTATACTTAATATGTACTAAAAGTATAGGGAATGATCATTTGGAAGGAGATAATGTAGCTCTGGTTATATCTTAATATATTTATGGTTCAAAACTTTAAAAGTGCCCAGCTGGCATGGCTCAGTGGTTGAGCATCATCCTATGAACCAGGAGGTCAGGGTTTGATTCCAGGTCAGGGCACATGCCCAGGTTGTGGGTTCGATCCCCAGTGTGGGGTGTACAGGAGGCCACAGATCAGTGATTCTCTGTCATCATTGATGTTTCTACCTCTCTCTCCCTCTCCCTTCTTCTCTGAAATCAATAAAAATATATGTTAAAAAATAAATAAAAGTGACAACCCATACTGGGAGTTAAATTCATAAGTTAGTTAGACTCCTTCAACATTAATGTTTTGATTCACTGATCCTAGAGTATGCTGCTGAACTTGACTTACAAAGACTATTTGAAGCAGGCTATTTTTTAAAAAAGGTAACTGATCTGATGCTGAAAACTTCTAAGCTTTAACGGGGCAATTTCAGGAGGGGTCCCTGCTTACTTCCCGGGCAGTGTGACGTACTGGGAGAGCAGCAGACTGTGTTCCAGCCCTGGGGCCACGGACATTTTAATGAACACAGTACATTTTATTGTACGTTTATTGTAGAATGTCATAAAAAGTTCTCTTGGTGTCAAATTTTATAACCTATTATTTGGAATTGTATATATGGAGTACCAAATGGACAGACGTTACTAATGTTAGAACATTTATTGACAGTTAGGTTTCAATTAAAACAATATTTCACTGGTAACATGAAAAAGCAAAATAATTAAAAACCTCTAAAATTTCACACATTTACAGATTGAATCTAGTGTTATTTAGTGACAGCTCTTGGAAACTTTTCAAAAAAAGAATGAAATCACAATTAGTGGAGTAAAGCTAGTCCAGGCAACCAACTCAATCATTGAGAGCGAAAGGCTCCATTCAGTTTACTGACATTTTTTTCTTCTTCTGTCTGGGTTTTATTCATAGATATTTGTAAAATACCTCAGAAATTTTTCTATGTAAACAAGTACCATTTTGAAGTTAGGATATTGTTAATTTTATGTTGTTCTTTAGTTTCTTTAAGTTTCTATTTAATTAATGAAATATTTACTGAGTACTTATTAAGGGCAAAAGAAGAAGTTTCACTTAGAAAAAAAGTCTGCATTGGCCATGGCCTGAGACCCTTTAGTGTAATAGACAGAATGGTCACATATATTTATATTTTTAAAAATAATATTTATTTTTATTAATAAGAGACTTGTTTTTCCAGATATTCATGCACTGAAAGTTTTTTAATTTTATTTTTTTATTTATTAAGGTATTACATATGTATCCTTATCCCCCCCATTGCCACCCACCGCCATATTCATGCCCTCACTCCCCTGGTGTCTGTGTCCACTGGTTAGGCTTCTATGCATGCATACACATCCTTTAGTTGATGTCTCCCCCTCACCCCCACTCTCCTTTTTTTTTTTTTTTTTTTTTTTTACCATTGTAGTATTCCATTGTGTCTATGTACCACAGACTTAAGCTGTTTCTAAATCTTAGCTATGTTAAATTGTAATGCTATCAACATAGGGGTGCATATATCCTTTCTGATTGGTGTTTCTAGTTTCTTGGGGTATAGTCCTAGAAGTGGGATCACTGGGTCAAATGGGAATTCCATTTTTAGTTTTTTGAGGAAACTCCATACCGTGCTCCACAGTGGCTGCACCAGTCTGCATTCCCACCAGCAGTGCACAAGGGTTCCCTTTTATCCACATCCTCACCAACACTTGTTTGTTGATTTATTGATGATAGCCATTCTGACAGGAGTGAGATGATACCTCATTGTGGTTTTAATTTGCATTTCTCTGATGATTAGTGATGTTGAGCATCTTTTCATATGTCTACTGGCCATCGATGCTTATGTCCTCTTTTGGAGAAGTGTCTATCTAGGTCCTCTGCCCATTTTTTTTATTGAGTTGTTTTGGGGGTTTTGTTTCTGAGCTTTATAAGTTCCTTATAAA
>NW_006283760.1:528213-544608 GCF_000327345.1 Myotis davidii | reverse complement strand
GCAGTTCGGCCTCTGCTCCAGCAGGGTGCTGTAGCTGTAGTCAGCTGGCCAGCTTAATAAAGGCTCTTAAATTTAAATTCTGAGTCGGTGGTCTATCTCGCTGAGTGATAGTCCATAACAATTCAATGCACTCCCCATTGAAATACTAATGGCATTATTTCACAGACCTAGAACGAACTCTCCAAAAATTCATCTGGAATAAAAAAAAGACCCTGGATAGCTGCAGCGATCCTGAGAAAGAAGAACAAAGTAGGGGGGATCTCAACACCAGGTATCAAGCTGTATTACAAAGCCACTGTTCTCAAAACAGCCTGGTACTGGCACAAGAACAGACATATAGATCAATGGAATAGACTAGAGAACCCAGAAATCGACCCAAACCACTATGCTCAATTGATATTTGACAAAGGAGGTAAAGAACATACAATGGAGTCAAGACAGTCTCTTCAATAAATGGGGTTGGGAAAATTGGACAGATATATGCAAAAAAAAAAAGAAACTAGACCACCAACTTACACCATACACAAAAATAATCTCAAAATGGATAAAGGACTTAAACATAAGATGGGAAACCATAAAAATATTAGAGGAATCCCCAGGCAGTACAATCTCAGACATATGCTGAAGCAATAACTTCACTGATACAGCTCCTAGGGCAATGGAAACTAAAGGGAAAATAAACAAATGGCACTACATCAAAATGAAAAGTTGATTTTTGTATGTGTCCTGATCAGGGATCTAACCTGAAACCTTGGTATATCAGGACGATGTTCTAACCAACTGAGCTACCTACCCAGTGTGATCACATATATAGAATACTGACCTCTGAACGCCCCCACTCCCACCCTTTATTAGCTTATCCTGAGAATAGTAAGCTGGCTATAGTGGGACACATTTCCTCTCAAACTGCAGTCACCATGCTGTTCTCATCATCTCTTTCTTCCCCAACATTTCCTGAAAAAATGTCTACTCCTGGTTTTCTCCAAGTAAAGTAAGAGTAATTTTAATCATAGTACTGGTTTTAAATCCCTTTAAGTTTGTTTGTTTCATTTTATTTTTAACCATCTACTTTTATAGATACTTTTTCAGAAGCAAAATTTTGTACATATTAACACGTATATATCTGTTTCACTTGGGTGCATTTCTATAGAATTTGTAAGAATCAATAAATAATTTTTTTGATCTCCTGAAAAAAATGTCTACTAGTACTCCTCTGTATAAAATAACTAAATAACAATATTACCACAACTTAGAATTTACAGGCAATGTAGTAAACTTTTGTGTTTTAAAAGAATCCCCAGGCTCAATGTATTTTATTTGATAGCATCACTGTAAAGCATTCTCTAAGGGATGAGATTCTTGGTGACACAGGCTTTACTATTTGAGAAAAATTTACATTAAAAAAATACTAAAAATACTATAGCTTGCCATGCATGTATTTGCAGTTCGTCCTTGGCAATTGGCTTTCAGGACAATCTCTTGGACAGCTGTTTACATGTCACAAAAGCTGTCACAGACACCGATAGGGCGAGCCCAATGAGGAAAAGCGTGCGTTTTCAGGGTGAGCTGAAAAAACCCATGGAAACAAAATCGATAGTAAAAGAGGGAAGTGAATACTTTCCTTGCATTTTCACAACCAAGTCAGGACTTCAGGACAATAAGGTATGTCCGACTTGTCATCAGAGTGCTGTCTCATTGCACCCGGTGACGGAAAGACCGCCTAAGGACACAGACTCTGTAACTGTGTCACAGAGCACACAGCTGGACCTGAGGGGAGCGCCCCTACGGGTCTACAAGTCTCATTTTAAAGAAAAAACAAACAAACAAAACCACACAATAACAACAAAACTTGTTTCAAAAAAGGTTCCTTCAGACAGAGTGTAATTAGGAGAAAATGACCGTGAGGCTTACCCTGGCAAATCACTGCGGACATGTACGTCAGCTGAAGACTGATGCTTTGGGAAAATTCTGAAAAGCAGTATATGAATGAAGCCTTGTTTCCTGGCCATGTGTGGCAAATCAGGGCCCCCAAAGTTGCTCTCTATCCCCTACAGATTCAATTTATGAGTCTATTGAAAGAACTGATCTAAAAATATCCTGTTCAAGAATGTTGAACCTCAGAGGGGAGAGAGGGGACGGTGGGTGGCTGGGAAGAGATCAACCAATGAACTTGTATGCGTATATGTATAACCCGTGGACACAGACAATAGGGTCTGTGGTGGGGGAGTGTTGGAAAAGGTCAAGGGGGGAAAAGGGGGAACATATGTACTACTTTCAACAATAAAGATTTAAAACAAAAACACAAACAAATTAAAAATATCCTGTTCAGAAAGGATTTTGCTTTTTCGAAAAAGTGCATATCCTTGATTATAAATTTTTTATCAGAGAGATTTTAATTCTGAGAATATTTATTTTACATTTAATGTACACTGAAATGTGATATGCCAAAACCTCACCCTTCTAAATAGCATTTCCTCTTCAAGCACAATTTCAGAAACACAATTTTATTTTTTAAATTCAGTATTTTGGAAAACTAAAAAATGGAGCATCTTGCCTACAATAACAACACTTTTTGAACATCAAGATTTCATCTCACATTATTGTTGTAACATATGCATTGTAGAGAGAAATTTTGAAAATGATTCTCATATCATATTTAACTTGCCTAATCCAACTAGAGTGTCAAGAAACACTTTCTACTGAAACTAAATCCTCAAATATCTGGTAATTAGATCAGGATTCTATTATCTATAGAGACTGTAACATAAATTGATATATGAGTAATTTCACTATATCAGATATTTTATTTGTGTTTTTAGAACAAATTTGGCCCTGGGACAGGGTCACTTTAATGTACGCACTTGGATTATGAGTAAGTGTGATACGATCCTCAAGTGGATACAAATCAGGGCATGATTAACACAATGGTCTGAAAGTATGGCAGTGAGAAAGTTTAGAAAAAATGTAATCAGCAATCATAAAATACACATTTTAATCTAACAAACCAATTACTAATTGTGTGACTGAGAAAGTTACCTACTTTCAAAAGAGATGTTCTGAGGATCAACTGATGAAGACAAGAAAGTAAAAGTGATTTTAAAATAAAGATATTGGAAAAGGTAACGCATTATTAATATTGGACAGTCCTTACAGAAACCAGGAATTATTCAGTGATGAATTCTGTGAAGAAAAGTCCTTATATAACTCTAATGATTGCATTTCAATTATGAAGCTAGAAGCTCTTTAGAACATAAAGAATACCCTGCATAGCCTGGCCAGCATGGCTCATGGCTGAGTTTTGACCTAGAAGGACATGGTTCGATTCCCAATCAGGGTACATGTCCGGGTTATGGGCTTGATCCCCAGTGCAGGGTGCGCGGGAGGCAGCAGATAAATGATTCTCTATCCAATCCTTGATGTTTCTCCCTCTCCCTCTCCATTCCTCTCTGAAATCAGTAAAAATATATTCCAAAAAACAAATACCCTGTATATATTTTTCTATTGAGTTTGAAGTTTGACCCCAGTAGGTATAGTCATACCCAGGTTTAGAAGGGGTAGATGGGTAATTGTTTATCCTTGGGAAACAGATCACAGACTCAAGATAGAAAATTTTCTCTTGTGCAAAGAAGTCATAATATTAAATCACAAACCAACACTATTTAATGAAGCAGCGAATAATGAACTAATAATGCTGAAATACAAGTGAGCTTGATGGTTATGCATAAAGTGAACACAACAGTGTAGTCACTGCTCTCATCCAACCCAAAGCCTCCTTCGCTATCTTCTCATGGCTGCTCCCAACTCCTCCTATGCTAGTCACTATTTTGATTTCTTCATTCCTAGGTTACCATCATACAGCATATACTCTTTCCTGTCTACATTGTCTCACTCAACATTATGTGTATAAAATACATTCATGCTGCTTTGTTGAGAGGCTCATTTTTACTGATGGACAGTGTTCCACAATTAGAGCATAATATGACTGATACACTTCCGTTGGTAGATGGTATGAATGCATCACATTTTAGCTATCTATGGATTACTTGCTTATTGGAATTTGCAGTTATGAGTAATGTTGCTAGAAATGTCCTTGTCCCTACCTGTATTTAAGTATACATGCGTACACCTTTCTTTCAGGAAAATAACTAGAAGAACTAGAATCTCCACATATTAAGCTTCAATAGGTATTTAATAACTCTATGAGGTGACTCTACCAACTTCCATAGATGCCATCATTGTTACAGTTATGATTACAGGTAATTGCTGTAATTGGGGGTTTCCTTCTGGCTTAGGTATGGCAGAGGCCAGTAATACTGCTAAACATCCTCCAATGCACAGAACAGCCTCCCACGCGGAAGGGGAATCTCGCTCACAGTGACAGTGACACAGGTTCAGAAAGCGCACCGTGACCCAGTGAGATTCATCCTAGGATCTAAGTTATCCTATGATCTAAGCTTGGCATGGACTTCAAACTCAGCTCTGACACTGACTAAGAGCATCACGGGTTATGCAGCTGCTCTGCTTCCCCAACTAAAACTACCGTGTCCATTCACGCAAGCCTGGTGGCACAGAATGACAGCTCAGGCACCCAGATCACTCCATGTCACAAGGCAGTTTACATGCAGATGAGAATAATGTTTGCCAAGTCCAAGTTCTTTTTAATTATGCTTTTGCTATCTGAAATGAGGCAGATCATTAAACTGGGTGTTTTTTGGGGGGGAAATAACACAAACACCGTAAAGGCTCTGGTATTTCAAAGCAATGAGCACAGTGACACCCAATATTGTTTTTAACAATTCGTGACCTTTTGTCATTTCTGTTCTGACTCCTGCTGGGAGATGGGCCTCATGTTCCTGGGTGCCAGGCACCTGAGTTAGCATTACAGAGGATCAGTAGGGTAAGAGGAAAAGTTCAAGCTAAAAATGATTCATCTGTCAACCTGAGTTTCTCTGGTCCCGCCATCTCCATGGCAACAAGAGAGATCAGAGACCCCCTCCACCCGCAGTGGGACATCACTGGGTGGCAGGGGAATGAAGTGTGTGGGAGAGCCAGCAGGAACAGAAGACAGAGATCTGCTCTCTCAGTGGCCAAGACCAGTCTGCTGGTATTTAGCTCTGTCTGAAGAGAACGTCAGACATCAAGTTAACTGACCAGCCGGTTGGCTTCTACGTTTCCTCCAGCAGACTTTCTCTACTGCACACTCCGTTACCTCGTGACTCGGGGTATGAACTAAAAGGCTGTGTAACCCCAAATTCATGTATTGAAATCCTAACACTCTCTGATGGCAGTATTAGGAGATGGAGCCTCTGGAAGGAGATTAATTAGTTGTTGAGGGTGGAGGCCTCCTGAATCGGATTTGTGTCTGTGTAAAAGGGATTCAGCACAGCACCCTGCCCTTTCCACTCTGTGAGAAGATGGCCATATGTAACCCACGGAGCAGGCTTCCATCCAGAACTCGACCTTGCTGGCACCTTGACCTTGAATTTGCAGTCCCCAGAACTGTGAGAAAGAGATTTCTGTTGAGGTATTCTCTTGTGGCAGCCCAAACTGACTTCCATTTTAGGTTAAGAGTTTCTAGCTGTTTTTAGAAAATTTCAGAACCTCTCTTCGCCAAATATTTTTTAATATATTTTTATTGATTATATTGATTATATTGATTTGAGAGAGGAGGAGAGGGAGAAAGAGATAGAAACATCAATGATGAGAGAGAATCATTGCTCATCTGCCTGCTGCACACTCCACACTGGGGATTGAGCCCGCAACCCGGGCATGTGCCCTGACAAGGAATAGAACCGTGACCTCCTGGTTCACTGGTAGACACTCAACCACTGAGTCATGCTGGTTGGGCCACCATCAAATATTTTTATCAGCAGTCCACATAACAGTTATACTTCGCTACTTGATGGTTGAGAAAACTTGGTGACTAATATAATGCCAGGGCAAGTCCAAGACTATTTCTTCTTGTTTGTTTTTATAAAATTGTCTCAGCTGACCAGCATATTCTTAGTGGCTTGTATTTATCTGAACTAGTGATTTCCTATTTCAAATGCCACATATATTTAAAAAATACTGCATCTATGACTGAGGGAATCTGATACACATTCATTACCATTATCAATGCATTCCAACCCTATAATTGGTATTCAAATAATCTGATCTTTTTCAAAAGTGGTGGTCAGAGAATATGCATTTATCGATCACCTGCTTTATGCTAGACACTGAAAATCAAACTTTGAAAACATCATTTACTCACTGGAAGGATTGGTCTACTCTAGAGTTTCAACATTTTTCAATTTCTCTCTTGATATATAATTTGTCTTTACTGGATTTAGCACTTGAGCTTTGTAAAAATAGCAATGTAAACAAAAAGCATAATACCATTCCCAAAATACATGCAGTATGATTCTCACCTGAAAGAATAGCTATTGGCTAAATCCAGTTAGTTAGAAGAAGCAAGGGCTAAACGTGAGTTGGTTCCAGAGGGTAAAGGCCTGTAATAACTTTCAGACCCACTGCTTTCTCAAGTGTTACATTCTCTGGAAAAAAATAAAAAGAACCCCCCCAAAAAAACCCTCCACACTTTTCACAAGGTTTAGTTGCTTTTGTGAATGCCATCTCCTTTGGCTGTTCAGAAAAATCACTTTTATTATATTTCAAGTCCAAAAACTCTCTTCTTTGTCTGTGACACTTCTTTTTTCAATCCAGTGAAAGAATCCAAGCCAATTTTATGGCATTTTCACCCTCTGCTCCCTTATATAATTCTTCATTTTGCCTTGCGGAAAGTAGCCCAAAAATTACTGGTCAATTGACAATTCATTCAGTTTTGCAAGGCACATTTCATTTCTTTTTTTATGATTTCAAAGATTTTTTCTTTGAGTGGGAGGGGATTTCTACTTCTATTCACAATCAGGATGGCTTTGTTTTCCTTGAAATGTCGACCCTGTGAAATACCTCTGCTGAGAGGTACTGAATAGTGCTAGCTACGTGGAGAGCCTCAAGGCCTAGGAAACTATTACAACCTCCAGCCTGGCCTGTGTGGCTCAGTGGCTGACTATCAACTTATGAACCAGGAGAGCAAGGTATGATTCCCAGTCAGGGCACATGCTTGGGTTGCGTGCTTGATCCCCAGTAGGGGACATGCAAGAGGTAGCAGATCAGTGATTCTCTCTCATCACTGATGTTTCTATCTGTCTCTCTCTCTCCCTTCCTCTCTCAAATCAATAAAAACATATTTAAAAATATATATTTGCAGTGACCAATTGGCAAATTGTGCTTGAGCCTAAATTACAGTTACTACATTGGCAATTTACTATTTCTGTTAACACATTACAGTTTTTGTAGAAAAATTAATTATAAAAGTGGGCGTCTCCCATCTCAAAATTCACATTTTATTTAATGGATGGCTATTAATAATATTGAGATAATAGACAGTAGTGATATCATTATACATCTTTTTCTACATGATATTTTGGGAAAGGTAAGCATGTAATAACTTCTGCAATTTCTATTTTAAAGCAATAATAAAAGCACACACCCACAATAATAGGGAATGATTTTCAGAGCAAACAGTTATTAATTTGGCCTCCTCTCCCAGCGTTAACATGCCATTGTGAAGGCATTAAATCGTTGTGCAATGGATATGTAATACTGACATTATGAAAAATAGCTAGAGTCAATGAACTGACCAACCACGGTTAAGAAGAAAGAGTGAGAGCAAGCTTTTAAGGGAACTGTTTGTTGAATGTTTAGTGGGAACTTTTATTTTGTGTGAGTTCATAGATACATGTGTACTTTGTTGCTATAAGTATTTTTTTAATATATTTTATTGATTTTTTACAAAGAGGAAGGGAGAGGGATAGAGAGTTAGAAACATCGATGAGAGAGAAACATCGATCAGCTGCCTCCTGCACATCTCCTACTGGGGATGTGCCCGCAACCCAGGTACATGCCCTTGACTGGAATCGAACCTGGGACCTTTCAGTCCGCAGGCCGATGCTCTATCCACCGAGCCAAACCGGTTTCGGCAAGTATTTTTTAAATTGCTATATCAATTGCATTTTTCAAAGTCTGTCCATGAACCACATTATAAACACAGTTGTATAATCTACAGATTTTATATTTATAAACAAAAGCAGCACACATTTAAACAGCCGAATAGGGCAACCACCAGTGAGGCTGTATAAGTAGTGGTGGTCAGAGAATTTGCATTTATCAATCACCTGCTTTATGCTGGACACTGAAAATGGAACTTTGAAAACACTTTAATGAATAGTAGTAGTTTAATTTTGGTGGACAAAAAAGGAGAACGTTGTATTATGCATTAACCATATTACTGGGCATGAAAATTGCATATTGTATATCTTACTGTTTCAGAAATAGCAATGGGGTTAAGCACAAAAGAGATTTGTTTTTTCTTTATATTAAAATAGTCTACATTTCAAGTCCCTTGGGTAACAGTAACAGTGGCTATATTAGTGCATTGAAATATACATCAAAATAGGAAGGACTTGAAAAACAAAGAAAAAAGAAAAAATACTGCATTTTGCCAGAGTTCTCTTCTATTTGTTCAGGCAATGACTGTTACTCCATTCTACTTTTATTTTACTCCCATCAAAACCTTCTATTATGTGATCTTTTTTTAAAAGAAAATGTATAACATAAACTAAAAGTTCTTCCAGTGGAGAGTCTCAACAAGTAAAAAGAACAACTAAAGTCATCTTATAAAGGAAGTACTTCCCCAGGGGAGCTTTACCCATTGTAGAAAATCCTGTACCTACAGAACCAATGAAACAATAGAGACATTTGAAGAATTTGAGAAAGAGCTGCATTGTAAAGAAAAATAATACAATGCATGAAACTCCGGCAAATATAGATAACTAGAGGCCCAATGCACAAAAATTTGAGCACTAAGGCGGGGTCCCTCAGCCTGGCTTGTGCCCTCTTGCAGTCTCAGGCCCCTCGGGGGATGTCCTCCTGCTGGCTTAGGCCCTCTCCCCGGGGGGTTGGCCTAAGCTGGCAGTCAGACATCCCTCTGGCAGCCTGAGAACCCTCGAGGGGTGTCCACTTGCGAGTGGGGAGCAGGCCTAAGCTGCAGCTGGACATCCTTAGCACTGCTGAGGAGGCAGGAGAGGGTCCTGCCGCCACTTCTGTGCTGGCAGCCATCAGCCTGGCTTGTGGCTAAGCAGAGATCCCCCTGTGGGAGCGCACTGACCACCAGGGGCAGCTCCTGCATTGAGCGACTGTCCCCTGGTGGTCAGTGTGTGTGATAGTGACCAGTCATTCCCAGTCGTTCTCCTGTTACAGTCAATTTGCATATTACCCTTTTACTATAGGATAGAAGCCTGGTGTACGGGTGGGGGCCAGCTTGTTTGCCCTGAAGGTTGTCCTGGATCAGGGTGGGAGTCATGCTGGGGTGCTTGGCCAGCCTGGGTGTGGGGCTGATGGCTGTTTGCAGGCCAGTAGAGCCCCCTGCGGGGCCCCTCACCCCATGGGAGTGTGGCTATCATAGGTGAGGGGCTGAGGCCCGTTTTCAGGCAGGGCACAGCACCTTCAGGGTGGACAGGGGGTCCTGCTGGGGTGCTTGGCCAGCCTGGGTGAGGGGCTAAGGACTGTTTTTAGGCTGGCCACAGCCCCTACAGGGTGGGGGGCATCCCACTGGGGTGCCTGCCCAGCTTGGGTGAGGGGCTGAGGGCTGTTTTCAGGCTGGCCAACCCCCCCAGTGGGTACCCTCACCCCATGGGGGTGTGGCCAGCCTGGGTGAGGGGCTGAGGGCCATTTTCAAGCTGGCCATGCCAAAGGGCTGGAAGCAGGTATCTGGGATTTATTTAACTTCTATAATTGAAACTCTGTAGCCTTGAGCGGACCTCAGGGCCTGCCAGGGCAGGCGGGAAGCTTGGCTTCCTCCATTACCGGGGAAAACCAAGCCTCCTGCTCGTTCCAGCTCTGTGGCCATCTCCATCTTTGTGACGGAGTGAAGTGAGGGAGTGACGGTTAATTTGCATATTGCTCTGTTATTAGATAGGACAATTGTGATAGCAGAAACATTCTGACAAGTTAAAAATGGATTATCAAAATGACAATGGTTTTTTTTTTTCCAATTCTACAGCACTGATAGACCCAAATTTGTATTATTTCATCTACAGTCTAGTCTTTTCATATCACTCACCACTGGATTAAAAAGCTTGAAACTGAAGAAAAATCAATTAAATTAAATAGATATTGATTAAGCATTTACCATATGCTGAGCACTGTGCCAAGAACTCAACAAATACATATTCTGTTTCACTGATCTCTAGACCTACTGATGAAAGAAAAATCAGAAAACAGAATTAGGCAGGGGCTATTTCTTAGTGACCTAAGGAATTCATTTGTGAGAATGCTTTCAGTACCTTATGAATCTTTTAATCAAACAGCATCCCCTCTTCATTCAATGCAGTCTATTTTGGAAATGACTGAGGCATACATAAAAATACCACAAGGACTGTCTAAAGAGGGATTTACGAAATACTGCAGAATCACAGAATGGAAATCAACAGAAAAATTGATGATGTAACCCACAGAAGGGAAGAGCTTAATTTACACAATTCATCCATCTAGCTTCAAAGTGAGTTTCAAGTTAAACCGATATCTCTTAAGATGGCATCATATTCCAGTTTGTAATAAAAAAAAATAAGCCGGTTTTAGACAGCTACCCAATTTTCCTGTGCCACCATTAGCATGAGTAGTAACTCACTCAACAAGTTAGTACTGTGCCAATTTCTTTTTCCATATATAGCAGCTCTGCAGATAATTGTGCAATGCAAATAGACTCCAAATTATCTTTTAGGCTAATCAAATAGGCATCTTTCATTAAATTGTTTCTCTTTCTTGTTTCTGGAATCTCACAGCTCTTTTAATTGAGACTGAGTGATCCAGAAATTAAAAGAAACACTCTCCAAGTTTCCTCCAGTTAACCTTTCTTTGTCCATTTGCACATTCTAGAAATGGAGAAGAAAATTCTCATGTTCTGAGTTAGCAAATAGTTCAGCGTGGTCCTGTGGTAGGCAAAATTAAGATTCATCCTCTTTTGGTGTATAATCACCTAATTTATATAATCCCCTTTCCTTGAGGGTAGCTGGGACCAATTACTATGATGGCATATCATTCCCACTTCAGAGTCTAAATCAGTTGAGTTTGATTCAACTAACAGGCAGATTATCCTGAAAGGGCCTGACCTCATCAGGTGGGTCCTTCAAAGACAGTGAGGTGTTGGAGACACGCCATTCCTTCCTGATGGCCTGGAAGGAGGCGACCGCAGTTTTTACCTTCCTGTGGAGAAGTTGGCCACTTTAGTTCTGTAACTGCAAGTTCAATTCTGCCAACAATCTGAGTGATCTTGGAAGAGAGCGCTGAGTTCCCAGTGGAACCCTAGCCTTCTTGATACATTACATGCAGCCTATGAGGCCCAGAAGAGGCTCCGGCTAAGTCATGTCTGGACTCCTAACCACAGAAATCACTACATAATGTATATTGTTATAAGTTGTTAAGTGTGTGCTAATTTTTAATGCAGCAATAGAAAACTAAAACAATCTCTCTCCTGTACCTGTATGAATTAGACCATGGCATGTGATAAAATACTCAAAATGACATCCTATGGATAATAAAAGGGTAATATGCAAATCGACCAAACTGCAGAACAACCGGTCTCTATGACATGCACTGACCACCAGGGAGCAGACGCTCAATCCAGGAGCTGCCCCAGCTCAGTCAGAAGCTGACTCATGGCTGGCGAGCGCAGCGGCAGTGGCAGGAGCCTGGCGGGGAGAGGGCCTAAGCTGTCAGTCGGACATCCCCTGAGGGCTCCTGGGCTGAGGGACTCCTCCTCCGCCCTCCCATGCACGAATGTTGTGCACGGGGCCTCTAGTATATGAAATATGCCAAGCCACTGTCTACATTACAGGTTCAGCTTCCTAACCACCATTAGTTCCCATTCACCTTTACTTCTTTCCCAAGCTTAGAGTTTTCACAGATAGCTTTTCAGGGGTCAGAAGGCAGCAGGAGTTAAAACTTTATGCAGTGGGCCCCATTGCATGGCTCAGAGGTTGAGCATCGACCTCTGAAGTAGGAAGTCATGGTTCAATTTCCAGTCAGGGCACATACCTGGGTTGTGGGTTTGATCCCCAGTATGGGGTGTGCAGGAGGCAGCCAACCAAATGATTTTCTCTCATTATTGATGTTTCTATCTCTCGCTCCCAATCTCCTCCACACTGAAATCAATAAAAACATATTTTTAAAAAAAATTAAAAAAACTTTATGCAAGTCATTTAAATCATTGGTTACAAAGTACTACTTAAAGTTATTCTCCAGAAACCCTACAGAGCATCATGCAAAGACTACAGTAGACTAGTGGCCATGGGGATTGTTGTGAGCTGGATCATGTTCCATCGAAGTTCACAACTTGAAGTCCTAACACTCAGTACCTCAGCATGTGACTGTATTTGAAGGAAGGGCCTACAAAGGGCTAATTAAGGTAAAATGAGGTAACCCGGGTGGGCTCTAATCTAATCTGACTACAATTCTTCTGAGAAGAGATTAGGAAACAGAAAGCACACAGATCAGGGAGGACCACATGAGGACACAGTGAGCATGCAACCACCTGTAAGCCAAGGGGAGAGACATCAAGGGGAGAGCAAACCAAACCCCTGACAATGTGATCTTGGATTTGTAGCCTCCAAAACGGAGAAAGTAAATTTCTGTTGTTTAAATCACCTAGTCTGCGGTAGTTGTTCTGGCAACCCTAGTAAACTGACACATTAATATAATTGTGCTGGGAAATGAATTTCCACTTAGAAGTAATTAAGTCTTTATATAATTAAATATTATCCTGAATTGAAAATCAAATATTCCCAACTTACCAACACATTGGCCCTTCGCTCGGGGTTTTAAAAAGACAGGTGAATTACAGAGAAAACCACCTGACTTTCAAAGGCTTTGGTTCTCTCCTGACTTATCAGTTGGGATACTAACCTAGTAATATGATCTTACTTACATATGGAATAAAAATAAAATGAATTCATAAAAGTGGAGACTAGAATGTTGGCTACCAGGGGGCAGGAGTTGGGAGAAATGGGGAGATGTTGGTCACAGGGTAGAAAATTTCAGTCATGCAAAATGAAAGGATTCTAGAGTTTTAATGGCAACCATATTAATGATACTGTATCATGTACTGCTGATGTGCTGAGAATACATGTCAGGTGCTCTTACCACACACACACACACACACACACACACAGAGTAATTATGTGAGTAAATGAGTAATTAATTAGGTTGATTACAGGTATACATATATGAAAACATCCTGCTGTACACCTTGAATATATACAATTTCAGTGTAAAAATATATTAAATGAAGTTTAGTGAGTTAGTAAAGATGAGAGTAGAGAGGTGGTGACATGAAGGAGATGGTAATAGAGGCTACAACAGGAGAATGAGGTGTTGATTAGCATCTGGCATATACTCATCTCTCCATTTTCTGAGGCATCTGGCCCAACATTTCATGATTATGTATATCCTATTCCAAGGCTTTAAAGCAAACGTACAAGAAAAATTTTCTTCTTTATCTCTTTGCAATGAATTTTAAGGGTTTTGATGGTTTCCTGACTTTACTGGATATATAGGTAACAAAATAAACATTTAGAACAACATCTTCAGATACTAAACTACCGGAAACTTTTTGAAGCAGTATTTCTGACTTCATTCCAGTTTACAGGAACTTTCCACAGAGGCACCACCAACCAGATGGTAGCACAAAGCAGAACGCAGCTTTTACATCTGGGAACTTCCATGTAGAGATAACGCACACCTAAAATACACAGCGAGTCGCTATTACATAACACTCTGCTCTTTTGCAGCACCAACAACTGGCGCGTGAAGCTAAAAATGGAAGCATCTCTACATTGGCTTTGGTGTCCTGATTAGAGTGTTGTCAAAGGCTGGGCTTCGGCGAGGACTGAAATAAGCTTGCACCTTTCTTCCTGCACATCATGGGGAAACTCACCCTTCAGCATTTTAGCGTAGAAGCTCAACAGCCAGATTTGCAGGGTTTTGAGAGATCAGAAAACTTCATCATTTAGACGACTGATTTCAGGTGTGCTTTCCATTGCTCTGAACTGCCTCTTCTTGTTCCAACCATCACAGCTATTTATAAACACAATACACTCAAAGGGAGTGTTTGAATAAGGTCCTGTAATGATGGCATTAAAAACACACACACACAGCCCTGGCTGGTTTAGCTCAGTGGATAAGAGTGTTGGCCTGTGGACTGAAGAGTCCCAGGTTCGATTCTGGCAAAGAGCATATGCCTAGGTTGTGGGCTCCATTCCCAGTCCGGGGCGTGCAGGAGGCAGCCGGTCAATGATTCTCTCTCATCATTGATGTTTCTATTTCTCTCTCTCCCTCTCCTTTCCTCTATAAAATCAGTAAAAATATATTAAAACACACACACACACACACACACACAAAAAAAATTCATCTTCAAGGATACAGTGGTCATCTTCCCTCCTGCTGTTTTTTTTGTGAGGTTTCTTTCAAATCTTACTATTGGTTGGACACATTGATAGGAACAGATAAACATTTATCTCAACCTAGAGCTCGATTTTCCTTTATATAAATATATGATGTTTTCAGACAAATCATAAACAGTATGAACAGTTTGGAGAGCAGCTGTACTTGAGGGTGACTTTTTGTATTTTTTTAATCCCTTTCCATTTAATTTCCTCTGCTCAATATTCTGATGTGTTTGTTGTCCAAGGGAACTCATCAACCATTTCCCCAAAATAAACTGTTTAAGAAAGGGGATCAAATAAACTTTCCACTAAAAATCCCAGGTTTATAATCAGTATTTTTGCTCCCTTGATTGAAGGGGAGCTTGTCGGCAGCCTTTGGGGTCTAGTGTTGACCTTATATAGTGTCAGAATTTTTATGAGAAACTCAAAAATGAGATTTATGTCTAGCATACGAACATGTGACAATGGATACATGGCAAGTTTCTTTTCAGAATGACTGCTGAATGTGAAACAACTACCCTGGACCTTCAACACGTTTAACCTTGGCTGGCATTTTTGGGAGGCCTGGGTGAAAGTGTCTCCAACAGCACCCGAAGGCCATTTCAGAAGGTAGCTGCCACACAGCAACCGTCTCTAGAACTCCATGTCTCGTTCCTAAAAAGATCACGGGGTCAAAACACCTGCATACACTCCTGTCCTACAAATCGTACTGACATCCCATGCAATAGAACTGTCCTGAAGCTAAGGTACTCCCACTTCTATGCACTTAAAAGGTAAAGGGGATATAAAAAAACAAACAACAACAAAAAAACCTGTTACTTGGATGAGGATGTACATTTAGTACAATGTAACTAAAATGTTCTGGGATCAAACTAATTTTTAGCTCTGTTCTTCCCTAATCATGTGGCATTAATATATTATTTATTTAAAATGTTGATAGCAGTACTTCCTGATATTAGATTGTCCTACATAGTAAAAGCCTAATATACTAAGTATCCAGTTGTCTAGTCGGCCATTCAACCAAAGTGTAATATGCTAATGATATGCTAAGGCTGCTCAACCACTCGCTATGACATGCACTGACCACCAGGGGGCAGACACTCCAACCGGTAGGTTAGCTTGCTGCTGGGGTCTGGCCGATCGGGACTGAGGGAGATGGGCTGGACATGCCCTGGAGCCCTCTCCTGCAGTCCCTCCCTGGCCCCAATCGTGCACCAGTGGGGTCCCTCGGCCTGGCCTGCGCCCTCTCACAATCCAGGCTGAGGGAACTCCCCACCCCTCCCAGTGCAGGAATTTCGTGCACTGGGCCTCTAGTAAGATTATAAGAAAGGATAAACATACCACCCTAATCCAGGGCTCAGTACAACAGATGTTAATTACCAACCATCACTAAAACACTTGAAGGTGTGAGAATAGATGGAACTGCATAAGAAAAAATACTTAGAGTAAAATATGCTTAGGGGAGAACTTTGGGGAACATCTGATTAGCAATTAGGAGGATGGAAGTCAATGAGGACACCAGGAAAGCACAGTACAAGAAGTAGAAGAATCTGGAGAGAGAAGTCCTATATAGGTCAAGGATTACAAAATAATAATTAATAATAATAATAATAATAACAACAACAACAATAATAAAAAAGAGCAAATTGTGTCATCTTTTATGCAGAGACAAAAGCAGGGAGTGTGTGCATAGGTCACTGGACTTGAGATTAGGTAATTAATATTATTTTAAACATTTTAGCAGGATGAAGGGAACAAGAAGAGAGTGATAAGAAAGAGATAAGGATATGCTACTGGAAAAGAGAAGCATGAGAAAAAGTTGAGACTCATGAGTAAGAGTTAAAAAAACAAC
>NW_006283760.1:525075-527639 GCF_000327345.1 Myotis davidii | reverse complement strand
TTGCATGTTTCTCTTTTATTATATAGGATATGCACCAATATAGATACTTGTGGGAAACTGTTTATTGCCTTCACTATCTGATAAGCGTAGACAGAGAACCCCCCCAAGGCTGGGTGCCTTTGAAGCCCTAGCAAAGGTCGGAGCTAGGCGCCACCTCTGTTTGTCCAGACAGTGGTAGCTGAAAATACTCCCCCATTTATTATTATGTAAATCCTTGCTGATGGGCTAGTCTGCCTGTTAATGGGGGGTCCCCTGCCTAAGGGCTATGCTATGGGTGCATCCCAGATCAATAAAAGCTTGGTGAGGCCTGAGCACGGGTGGAAGTCCTTCCCCTTGAGTTGGACTTGCCCACCTGGTCCCCCAATATTTCCAATTATCTATCTTCTCTTTCATTTGTGTGCGGCCCCACTTCCAGGTCCTGAACCCTGACCTACGTGGACGTGGGAAGGAAACATTCAACAGATAATGACACAGATTTAGGCAGCAGAGCAAAACAACCACCACCAAATAAACAAAATACCAACCAAAAACAGCCCCAGTTCCTGACCTAATGTGAACTTTAAGGGAATCCGAGGAGCAAGAAGGCAGTGGAGATGATAAGAGTACAGGAGGAAATGTTAACATTGGAACTAGGACAGATTCTTTGGGTGAGGGGTGGTGGCTGTGTGGGTGGGTGGGTGGTAAGGGATCAACCAAAGACCTTATATGCATGTGTGTGTAACCCATGGACATAGACAATAGGATGCTGAAGGCCTGGGGTAGGGAGTGGGGTGGGCTAGAAGAGGTCAATGGGGTAAAAAAGGGGATATATGTAATACTTCCAACAATAAATATTTAAAATAAATAAATAGATACAGCAAAGGTAACAATGTTAGGGTGAATAAAAGCAGTGAGCTGAGGGAAATACTGCATATCACATGTGTTTTCTCCAGATGTGGATCCCACATTTTGACTGACATAAAGGGGCTAGCTTTGAAAAGGGAGAAGAGTCTGAAGCTGCTGTGACTGAAATGCTCTAAGAGGTAGAACAGGATGGCTTCTGGAGTACATTTCCTGCATCACTGGTCCTTCGATGGAAGTTACTGAACGTGAGTGTGACCTCAGTACCGTCAGTAAAGGTTCCAACCACATTCCATCCCCACCTCTCCTGCTTCCCACAAGCTGTTTGCTCAGAAGGAGATAAGTGGAAAACATATTTGGTGATGAACTCATATAAACCATGGGTGAGGAAATAAGCAACTGACAATACATTGTTTTAAGTGCTTTATTTATTTGTTGGTTGCTTTCGATATTTTAAGTAATTGAATGCTGCTGCTTGAAATCAGGAGATGTCAAAAGAATGCAATCATAAAACTATAAGCATAGAAGTGTTTCTATGGTTTATCCATCTTTGAAATGTTTTTTAACAGGGATAGAAGCGTTTTGCTTTTAGGAATAAATATTATCTGACCTCAATGTTTTGGCAGACAGTCAGTTCTCTGCATCCATCCTATCTATATTCTTTCAGGAGCCTGCCTTTCTTCATGGGAGAAATGGGTTCTGTGTGTCCTAGAATACTGAAATGTGTATGTAGTAATTTAGCAAAACTCAGTCTTGCTGTGTGAAGTTCAATCAGTGTCTTTGACATAAAATTATCTCTATTCAGAATGGTTTAAGAAATATCTAAAATGTGATTTAAAACTCTATTGTAAATATAATTATTCTTATACCACTGCCTTGATACAATTAACCATCCTGGAATTTCTGCATTGTATAATGCCTTTGAGGATAATATTGATGTGGCTTTCTTATTATATCCCTAGAAAGGTGTATGAAAAACATCATTTGTAGTCACATTAAAAAGAGTTTTAATAAAGATCAAAGAATTAGAATGTGTGATAATTCAACACAATTAGGCACAAAGGTTATGCTGAATTATTTCACTAGCAGTTGTGTTACAATAGTCTGAAACATCTGATGAGGAAGGGATATGGATCCAATTTTAATCAGCATTTAGATACTATAAATGAAACAAAATATAATATCTTCCATGCCCTGACCCATGTGGCTTAGTTGGTTGAGCACCATCACCAGTTCAATTTCTGGTCAGAGCATATACCGAGGTTGTAGGTTCAATATTTTTATTGATTTCAGAGAGAGGAAGGGAGAAAAGATAGCAACATCAATGATGAAAAAGAATCATTGAATTAGATGCTCCACACTGGGGATCAAGCCTGCACCCTGGGCATGTGCCCTGACTGGAAACGGAACTGTGACTTCTTGGTTCATAGGTTGACATTCAATCACAGCCACACCAGCTTGGCTCTACCTCTTTTATCTATACATTTATCAAGCTACTGTCTGTATATCTACTTAAACTGTTATCATTCATCAATCCTATCTAATAAAAGAGAAACATGGTAATTGGCATATGACCGATACCCTTCCCATTGGCTAATCAGGGGCGATATGCAAATTAACTGCCAGCAAGATGGCGGCCGGCAGCCAGGCAGCTTAAACTGAACATGAGGCTTGCTTGCTTCAGTGACGGAGGACTCCAACGTTCCCCGCCTGCCTTGCAGGCC
>NW_006283760.1:512533-524239 GCF_000327345.1 Myotis davidii | reverse complement strand
CTGCGAGAGGGCACAGGCCAGGCTGAGGGACCTCCTCTTCCCCCCGAGTGCACAAATTTTTGTGCACCAGGCCTCTAGTAGTAATTATAAAGAACAAAACTTCATTTAATTAACATTCCAGATATGTGTTTTCTTTCCAAAACATACCAACTTTGAAACTCACGGTCTTCTTAAACATTTCACGGGGAAAGGGAAACAACTTTTAATTAAAATAAATGTAAGCAAGCATAGGCTTCTGATTAAAAATATATTTAAGGTTAAATTAATTAAATATAGCTACTACATCTCAGATATTTTTCTGTGATTTTTTTAAATCACAGATGACATTTCACCAGTCTTCTTAAAACATGGACTATAACTATAAAACTGGATGTTACATATTTGAGAGTTAGCAATATAGTTTGTAAAGTGAACAATTCTACAGATGTTTGCATATATATGTATATATCCTCACCGGAGGATATTTTTTCCATTAAGTTTTAGAGAGAGTGGAAGAGGAGAGAGTGAGAGAGAAACAGAGATAAGTATCGATGTAAGAAAGAGAGAAACATCAATGTGAGAGAGATGCATCAACTGTTGCCTCCTGACCGGACCGTCTGGTAGTGAAAGTATTAAAAACAATGATATAACTGACATTTGTTTCTAAATTATTCTGCTTTTGAAGGTAAAGCTTTAATTCATACTTTTGATTTTGCTATTTTTGCATAAAGAATATGGCTTAAATATATTTTTAAATGTTTCCACATACAAGTTGAAAAGACACAGAGAGTAATTACATTGTCTTTTTGTTTGCTTTATGGAAGGAGGGAACGAGTATCTTCCTAAGAGTTTGATTGTTTCTATAACTTTAATAACTATTTTTAAAAACCACAGTTTCATTTATATGTAAAGTAGGACAGCCTTTCTCCTCTCTTTTGCCAATCAGTGTTTTTTTCCACTCAAGCAACCCTGTATTTATTCTGTAAGAAAATATCTATTCATGTGAAAAAAAATCTAGCTCTTCCAATTTTCATTTAATTTGCATTGGTGTCTTGGAGGTACTCTGAAGTCTATTTTTCTTCCTCACTAAAAATGTCGTTTTTCTTCACGCTGCTTGAGCTACAAGTAACTTCAGAAGCATGATGTACACATAGTAAGAAGGTGAAAAAAATTTTCTTTTGTCTATAAATTTAACTTTAGAAGCAAAAGAACATATCAACAAAGCACAATGACACACCTTGGTAGGGGAAGGAGAAATTAAGAGAAACGGAAGAGAATAACATTTTACAGGCTTTATTAAAAGAGAAACTAAGGATTACCTGAAGCCTAAAATGCTAATCTAGGTTCAATGTTCTTGAAGCGTTTCTCATTTCTAATTCGCTGTGAGAGAACAGCAACATAATATTAAACTCCATGCTGGAAGTCATAATATAAAATTCCACTGAAATTGCATTAGTAGCTACATACTACCTAGGCTGGCATATTTCTGCAATAATAACAGATGAGATTTAGGGGGTAATATAGCAAATAAAACTCCATTATCATTCCTTTCATTTAAGATCAAATACAGGTCCTTTTCCTAGTGGGATATTATTGCTACAAGAAAAAACAACTAAATTATTTCTGTTTTATAATTGTGCTTCTATTTGCATTCATGTTTTATTTACTTAAGACTTATAACCATGAGGTGAACTTTGGATAACAGATAAACACCAAGTTTTTCTGCTCGGCAGTAACAAAAATTAAAGTCAGAGGCAAAGAGGAAAGAAGACAGTAAGAAGGCAGGCTGTGAGGAAGGTGAAGGGAAGGACAAAGGACAGGGAAGGGAGGGAGGGGTAGGGAGGGAGGGAAGGAAGGAGAAAAAGAAGGAGATGAATTGTTTATTTCTAGAATTTTTCATTTAATACTTCTAAAAAATATTTTTATAGAATTTGAGAGAGAGAGAGAGGAAAGGAGAGGAAGAGAGAGAAAAACATCTATGCGAGAGTGAAACATCCATCAATTACCTCCTGCACTTCCCTTCCTGGGGATCAAGCATGTACCTCGACCAGAATCCCACCAGCAACCTTTGAGTGCACTGGACAATGCCCAACCACCTGAGCCACACTGGCCAGAGCTGATTTAATACTTTAAACCAAAGTTGACCAAGGGTAGCTGAAACCACACACGATGAAACCATGCAGAAGGGAGACTGCTGTACTCTCTGGAGGAAGGCAGCAGTGCCATTAATTTTATTCTTTAACAGCATCTTAGCTTGCGGAGTAGCCACACTTTCAATAGCACTGGTCTAGAGTAAGACATGGTCCTCGAGGCTCCGTGATCACACAGCTAGGAATTCTGAGGGCTCAAAGCTTTCCAAGGAAGGGTCCAAAGTCCACGGTGGAAGAAAATGAAGTTTCCAGTTAGGCTGTATGGTGCGACTTCCCCAAATCCTTTATTGAATGAATCTGCAGCAAGCTAGGATTTCTACTGTAGTTTATTTAAAGGACAACAGCAAAAACTATTCAAAAAAATTTAAACTACACTAAAAAGGCCTTTCCTCCTGTGCCAGTACTCTTAGAAGAAAATGAAGGCTTAAAAGCGCTCTTTGCCTTTCCCGTCATGCTTTCTCTCATGCTCCTGCAGGAAGTGCTAGTTGGAAAGATAAAACTTCAAGTAGCAAGATGAGAGAATACAGATATTTTTAAAGCACTCAGAAAATTGCTAAGTGTATGTAATTCAATTTTTAGGAGCAGCAAGGTAGAAAATGGGTCTTCTAAAGTGTCATTATGGAAATGTCACATTTTGATTAGTTAACAGCTCTGATGTGATCCTAGATTAGAACAAATGGAAGCAATTGAAGCTTTTCTGTACTGTGAGAGAATTCTAGTAGGTTTACTAAAAGAAACTGCACCACGCTTTCCTCAAGGGATGCCCAGTCACCTCATGTTATTTATTCCCTGATCGGCATCGCACACCTCTCTCCACCACTGCCGTTCCCCTCATTCCTCAGTGGCTTTCGCTCTCCCCACATATACTTCCTCTTCCCGGATTCCTCACCTCTCCTTTGATGTATAATTTACTGTACCTGTCTCATCAGGCACTCTACAAATGACTCTCCATGTACGTTATTTATTCAACTCTCATCTTTTATTCGGCGAGCAATAAAAAATTCAGTGCCAGCTGAGGGAATCTATGGGAAAGTGTATAAAATGTAAGGGAAAGGCAAACGACTCTTGATGAGTTTTTATTATAATGTTTAGCAGGTTGCTAACTTTGAGAAGAACGGATTTAATAAGACTTGACAACAGGGACCTCAGACTACCTTTGTGTTTTATGTTGATGAGGTTTCTAGCTCGTGCATTTTAGGGAAGGTAGGCTCAGTCCCTTAAATTGGCTTAATCCAGGGTCGTGGGGAGATAAAATCTGACCTCTTTTCTTCATTAGAGACAATTCAGAAGTGAGTGGTTTCTCCATTTCTTATAAATGATATTTTCCTTCCTTTTATGTGTGTTTCTTGATTTCTATTTAACAGATAGCTTTAATTGTATTGATCAATGTCACCCCAATACATTAATTTAAAAAAAAACCCAAATTACTTATTTTGAAGAATTTTATACCTGGAACAATATTCCTACATTTTACTAGAACGTTTAATATGTGTGGCTAAATCACATCACGTCAGAGCTTGGAGAAAGCCCTTGGATTCTTGTGCTGACAGACGTAAGGACTATAAAGGGCATTGGATAGTTCGGTGCTTTTGATAAATGCCCACGTCAGCTTCCTTCTACGTGAAAATCTGAGATAGCAAGGAAGTACGTGAAAGAATAATAAACACATAACCCATAAAACAAACTGAATAGAGTACATATATATTCACCACATTTGATAGTTTCCTGAGGTTATTTCTACATATGGAGCCCTGCCTGGAGGACATGCCCTCTACATATATTCCTTCAATTCTGAAAAGAACTCTCTCTTCTTAGGAGGTCCTCTCTAACTAAGGTCTGTAAGCTGAGATGATATCCCTGACTTATTTGTTCATACTTTGGTTTGATGACATGGCGTACGCATAAGTAACAGGACATTATAAAAATTTGCAATAACTAAATGAGTTATACTTCTCTCGCTTTTTTGTTTACTTTCATTTTATTATTTTCTATTTACATGTAATGTGCTAGAGTATTGGATTCTTAAGTCCCGCAAGGGGAGAATATGACTTAGCAATAAAGAAAATAGTTCTGATTTCGGGATTAAAACACATGAATGATAGACCCTGAAGTTCAATGTTGGACCATTTGCACACTTTATTTTTCTGACATGTCTGTATTGACTCCCAAACAGCATATTTTGTTGTGTGTTAAAATAGACAAAGCGTTTTAAAACTGATATCTATAGTTATTAATAACTTTCTTATTTGGTGTCTAAAATTAGAAGAATAAATGTCTGAGGTAAACATAAAATGCAATATTGATTTATGATTATTTTCTACTTGTTCTCAGAGAAACACCAAATGTGGAGTATTTTGAGTCAATTTGGACAGGACCCCATTTTATCTGATACCACAGAATAGCATTACAAATTGAGATCAATTTGTCTATAAGAATGGTTTGCAGAGAATGTCATATTACAAAAATTGTCTCTCTTTGGCATTGTAGTGGTTTTGAATGGCTGAGGGAATTTTGCTTTGAAATTGTTAACTTAACTATATAAATGGTTTGAAAATAGTTCTACCAGGTAACCCTTGAAGATTCATGAAACATAACTACATAATAACTACCTATTTAAAATGCTCTGAAATTGAGATCTGCAATCTCAGTATCTATTATATTAAAAACAGCAATGCGTTTCCGAACAAAAAAAGAAAGTTACTTAGAAGACTCAGATTGGAGGGTTATTTCCCCCAGAAGCGGAGCATTTAGAAGCCACTCTCACAGCCCTATACGTCTGCTAGGCTAAGGCATGATGAGTATCAGGACAACAGCAGCATCATTACAATTTAGAACTGCTTTGTGGGATGGCTTCTGATTGTGTTTTGTTTCTGTGTAGACTCCCTCCTCCTGAGCATTCACCTTGTAATCTCTTTGCAAGGACTCGTTAAAGACTGTAACGTTCGAGGCACTGTGTTCTACTTGGGAGTACAAGTTAGTGAAATAAACACTATTACACAGATAGCTTCATAAATAATTTCAAGTGCGGGAAGTACCATCAAGGGAAAGTCCAAAACCCCGTGGGGATTCCAGTAGAAGGACACCCTGTTAGGGGCTAAGGGGCCGGGGCTGCAGGTTTTCCTGACACTGAACTTCAGACTTCTCCGCTTGGGGCCACTCTCCTGACCCCGTCCTCACAGGGACCTGTGCACAGACCTTGTCAGATTTATAGCTAAGTATTTACTGGAAGGGTGCTAATGTAAATAGTATTGTTTTCAATTTCAAATTCCACTTGTTCATTGCTGGTGTATAGAAACATGATTGATTTTGTGTATTAACCTTGCATCCTGTAACCCTGTCATGATCTCTTGCTAGTTTCAGAAGGCTTTTTTGTTGATGTGGTTAATTCTTTTAGATATTCTACACAGGCAATGGTGCCATCTGTGAACAAAGAGTGTGTTATACCCTTTTCCCCAACTGTGTACTTCTCAACTTCTTTTTCTTGTCTTCTATCATGAGCTACCTTCCAGTACAATGTGGAAAAGCAGTGGTGGAGGGACGATCCTGACCTTGTTCCTATTCTTGGTGAGAACAGTTTGAGTTTGTAGGTAAGGATGATGCTTGTGTGGGTTTTTGTAGATATTCTCTAGCAAGGTGAGGAAGTTCCTCTCTATGTCTAGTTTACTGAGAGTTTTCATCATGACTGAGTAGTGCAATTTATCAAATGCTTTTTTCTGCATTTATGATATAACAGCATAATTTCTCTTTCTTTAGTCTGTTCATATGATAGATTATACAAATTGATTTTAAAATATTGAAGCAGTCATGTATACCTGGGATAAATCCCCTGTGGCCATAGTTTTACAAAACTATTAGTTACAGGAATTGAATTAACATTATAATTGAGATTATGCTGAAATAAAAATGAATAGGAGTAAGAGTAGCACATATTAAGAAGACAGAAGGAACAATAGAGGAAAAAACTATTGAATAATTACTAAAAGAATTTTGCTGAAGTTAATCAGCATAGAATCACAGTTTGCACTGAATCGTCAAATATAGATGAAATAGACCTAAAAGTTTTGTAGAGAACTATTACAGAATTTTATAAAGGAAGTAAAACTCACTCATATCTAACTATTGTGAAATATAAAAAAGAAGTAAAATTCACTGACATATATATTATTTTTAAAATGTTAAAAGATGATGAAAGTTATCTCATCAAATAAAATATGACCTTTTGATGCAGATCTTTTAATAATAATTTATTCATGAGATGTTTCTTCTTTTTTACCTTTATCCCATTTGGTATTTGATCCTGCTGCAGAAAGGAAAGCTTTCCCACCGTGCTTCCATTCATAGGGCTGCTAATCAGCACAGACTATTTGATGGTGAGATAGTTGAAAGGGTGCCTAAAGGCCTTTCACTATAGCATTCAATTTATATGAATCTGACTGGGAAGAATTGCGTGATGAAAAATAAGTCCTGGGTTATAACAGAATTATTTGAAATCTCTAACATTCGTAAAATTTTTCTCTATATTGCGCTGAGCTCACATTTGAAAGATTCCTCACAGGAACCACTTATGGGATATTCAGCAAGACATGAACCCCTTCCAAATGCCTTTCCATACTCCTCATATTTATACAGTTTCATACCATTGTAACTTCCCTGATGCCAAGTAAGTTATGAGTCTTGTGGAAGGGCCTTCCCATGTTCCTTCTATTCACTGTGTTCTGATTGTATTCTCTCTCTCTTGCTCACTCCCTTTCTCTCTAAAATTTCATACATGATAAAAGAGATCTACTATTCAAGCCCTTCACATATTTTTGAATTTTGGGATTTATCACCCACGTACATTCTTCAACATAACTGGATTATATGTGTAGACTATAGATGGTCCTAAACTGTTTCTGATTTTGAATAATTCTGAGCCACAAATAAAGTTATTTTTATATTTCTTAACACAGAGCATTATCTCGGTTACTAATACTTGGATGTAAAGCAATGAATATGTGCTGAAAGTGAGCATTTATTACATGTATATTACATGTTTGAAATGTTCTCCTGAAATATGTTTTTTTTCAAATTGAATGCTCTATTTCTAATAGTATCTTCAGCAAAGGAATTCAGATCTGTGTATTGTAATTTTTCTATCCTTCAATTATTTTCCATTTGAATGATCCTTTTTAATCTATTTTAGTTTTTCAAGATAATTTCTTGATCAGATCCCTTGATTCCTAGAGTGAGGATATGCCTCTTGTCAGTTGTCTATCATCCATCCAAGATTCCTTTCTCCAAAGACAGGGATCAACAGTGAATTAGAAATAACATAAAGTCTCATTGAAGCAAGGGTCTGAAGTTCTCCTGTATATAGTCCTCTGTGGGCACACCACTGAAAATGACTGGCCCATGCTAAATTTCAAGGGATGATCCATTCCCTTCCAGGCACTAAAACGCACACACACACAGACACACACACACACACACGCACACGCACACACACACCATCCTGAGAAGTTAGGGCCACAGGATACCTGTGTGCTATGTTGCTTTTGTGTCCATGAAGTCCTTTTAAATGATGGGAAACTGACGCTAGGAGACCACGGATACCATTTATCAGATCAGATGAAGCACTCTTATTCTAAACTTGGAGACTGATATTCTACTCATCATATTTGTCTAATTTTCTCTTGGCTTTGTAAATAAACCAATATTTACTAAATGAACAGAACATATTCCCTTTCCAACCAACCTTCGTGTGCTTTAGTCATCATTCTTTTTTATTTAATCTCAAAATTTAAGGTTAATACTTAAAGGACAGTTTGGTTTTATGTTTGTTTGCTTGGTCGGTTATAAATCATCTATTTAGCAAAAGTTAATCTTATAGTTTTTTTTATTTCACAATATGTGTTCTTAAAATTTGTTGTTTTCACGTATCTAACATCTTACATTTTTATTGATGTGCTGAGACTAGAAATGCTCAGATCTAGAAAAGGTATGCTTTCAAAATATCATACTTAACACACAATGATATTCAGTAACTTCTACCAATAGAAGTTAACAGTACCTGCTTATGAATAATCTGTTTCCTTTAAAAGAATGCAAAACACAGGACTAGGGATCATCAGCAGACTCCTATACGACATTCATTCAAAAAATGATCACTAAACAAGTCACTCAAACGTCCTTCACTCCAAGTTCTCCTCCCCTAATTTTATTAATTTGTGGGGGAGAGAGGGCAAAGGAAATTTAAAACTTGATCACTGAATCCAAAGTCAGTAGCCTTTGGATTCACAGCTTGAAAATCTAGATTGATAACCTGCCATAGCTTGTCAGGTAGGTTACTACATTTGTATACATGGCTAAATCAGAACTAGATGCGTTTCACAATTTCCCATTTATTTTAAAAAGGGAAAGTTCATCAGAAAGGCGACATAACTTTTGAAATAACACCGTGACATTATGTTGTTGGACACAGTTGTGCGTAGCAGCTGACTGCGCTATCCGAAGCTACAAGAAGACTCCTTCCACCTTTAGTGTCTTCTTTGCCAATCAAACCTTCCCTGAAACTCTAACATTTTAATAAATAACATCCTCCGTCCACATTTTTTCTCTTAAATAGAAATTTTAATGAATTCATCCTTTCTGACATTTGCATTGCCTTTAAATGCCACAAGATAACAGGGCTTTAATCATTCCCAATAGCTTTTCAATTACAGACCTAATTACTCTTGCAGAAGGTTAAGCTCCACAAACAAGAATAAACCTGTTTGCTTGCACTTTGTGTGAAGAATGGGGTTGTGCTCCTGGCTTAGGCATCTGGTAAACTTACTTGGTCAGTTTTTCTGACTTTTAGTGTAAGAAAAAAGTTTGAGTTTTAAGAGAACCTGAAAGTATGCACTGTTAAGCAAGGAATGGTATTTTAATTAATTATAGAATCAGAGAGGGAGTAAGAGGCACTTTGCACAGGAAATGCCAGATTAGTAACTGCTTGTCCCAGCCTCGGAGGCTGCACCCAAAACACGGGCCCTTCAGTCTCCAGGGAACACGGGGTGCTGCCCTGGTGTTCACAGATGAATTTACCGCTACAGAGTCACTGACCAAACCAATAAAAAGATCACTTTTTTGGGGGGCTGTGTTCTGAGTAAGGGCTCAACTAATGAGTTTTGGAGAAAAACGTTACTAATTTATCTCCTATTTGGGTATTTGTTAAAGGCTGCTGCTGCTTCTTTTTTTGTATGCTTCCCATTACCAAGCTCAAATGAGTGAGTTTTGAGTGTATAGTATCAGATAAATAAGAAATGTGGTGTTGCAGCCAGCTGTCCTATTTAACTTAAGTGAAGGCTGATAATGAGCCCCAATTAGGGCGATCTTTGTAAGTTATGAAGAAAATTCAGAATTACTGACATATTTATATTCACTATAGGTAAAAATGGTCAAGGGTCATGACAGAGAAAAGTGATATAAAGTTACTATTTTGTTCATCACATGGAAAATATACAATGTTGGTGGGAATATTATGTTGGGAAAAATAGATGTATGCTCTCAGGTTTACTGTGCTCATTATGAACCACTAAGAGATTCTTTTTCCAAATACATACCCAGAGAAACTTGAATACAAACACTCAGGAAAGTATGCACAGTCAGCCCTCCATATACATGGCTCCTCATTGTGGATTCAACTGAGAGCAGATTAAAAATATTAAAGAAAATATTAAGTTGTTGCTGACCTGTACTATGTAGCAAAGCCCAAGATGGTGTGTACCTGCATAATTCAACCACAGGAAAACGAATTTATTATTTGACTTACAACTAAAATATTCAGGTAATATACTCAACTCTTAGGAGCTTGGTAAGCACTATCAGGACACACTGTTGTCCTAAGAAGCACTTATTAAATTAAAATAAATTGTGCACCTTTATTGGTCACAGTACTTGGCAACTTTGTACACAGGATATTCACATTTGTAGTCCTGAGTTGCCTATGAAAAGCAGAGGTGTGACAGTCCCTATGTGGTGAACTTGTCTAAGGCCTTGTCCTCAGGCTCCTGTTCACATATTGCTTGCAACAACATCACTTAGTGATAGTGACTGAAGGACAGATTCCTGGGCTCCACACAGACCCACTGACACAACCTTAGGTGCAGGAAATTAGAATCATTAATTTAATAGTCTAAGATACGATGGAAGTGGTGGCCTCAGTTAAGAACTACTGGTCTAAAATGTTTTGTTCTGTGAAATACCATTTTCCTGAAAATTTAAGAAATCAGGGGAAAATTAAAACACACACCCACACATCCTTTTAGGTCTAACTGATGAAAAATCTGTTATTGATACAAGTCTATTTCTTTTTCTGGGAATGGGCTTTCTGCTCTGATATACGCTTTGGTCCATGTCACCCTCATAAGCAGGTGTATGGCAGGGAAAGGAGTGGGTTAATCAAGAGCATCCAGCGTATGATGACTGAGTGTCTCACTGTCATTTCATTCGGTTGCGTCTAGTCCAGGGGTGGGCAAACTTTTTGACTCGAGGGCCACAATGGGTTCTTAAACTGGACCGGAGGCCGGAACAAAAGCATGGACGGAGTGTTTGCGTGAACTAATATAAATTCAAAGTAAACATCATTACATAAAAGGGTACGGTCTTTTTTTTCAATAGTTTTATTCATTTCAAACGGGCCGGATCTGGCCCACCGGCCGTAGTTTGCCCACGGCTGGTCTAGTCTGTTTAATTAATTTCTCTGACACTTATTCTTATGTTTTTATGTGTGCAAAACTGGTGAATTTTTTTGATTTTGGTGCTAATTCCCAAAAGTACTGCAATGCCAGGTTGATATGCAGAGTGGACACAGCAAGCTCCTATACCAGTGATGGCAAACCTGTGACATGCGAACTCATTTTTTTTGGTTGATTTTTCTTTGTTAAATGACATTTAAATATATAAAATAAGTATCAAAAATATAAGTTTTTGTTTTATTATGTTTGCAAATATCAAAAATTTCTATATGTGACACAGCACCAGAGTTAAGTTAGGGTTTTTCAAAATGCTGGCACGCCGAGCTCAAAAGGTTCACCATCACTGTCCTATACCATGTCTCTGCTCCAAAAGCACAGCTACACTAATAAAAGACAAAGATGCAAATTGACTGTACCTTTTCTACACCCTACAACCAATCAGAGTGATATGCAAATTAACCAACAAAGATGGTGGCTAATTTGCATACTGCGGGCAGGGCGGGACAGCACAAGCTGCCATCTGCGCCACCTGAGCTGTGCCGCCAGCTGAGGGCTCAGGTAGCGCGATCAGCGAAGCGGGACTGGGGATTGGCAAATGGGCACAAGACAGACCTCCTGGTCCTTCCCTCCTATCAATCTTCAGTTTCTACTGAAAGGAATGTGGCGCCTCCACTGTGCAGCCTCCCAGGACTCAGACTCACAGGCTCCGGAGTAGAGATTTCAACAAGGACTTCAGCGCTTGCTCAGGGGAATAACCACCAACTCCCTACTCCACAGCTGCTTCTGTGTCTGCAAGAAACTGCGCATGCTCCTCCCTGTAGGATGGGCGGGGCCAGAGCCTGAGTTGAGCAGGTCCACGA
>NW_006283760.1:496923-512183 GCF_000327345.1 Myotis davidii | reverse complement strand
GATGCCTGCCAGTACAGCAGGGGTGGTGGGAGCCTCCCCCGCCTCCTCAGCAGCGCCTAGGATGTCTGACTGCAGCTAGGCCTGCTCCCTGCTGGCAAGTGGGCATCCCCCGAGGGCTCCCAGGCTGCCAGAGGGATGTCTGACTCTGCCATCTTAGGCCCAATCCCCCAGGGAGCATGCCTAAGCCAGCAGGTGTTCATCCCCCAAGGGGTCCCAGACTGCGAGAGGGCACAGGCCGGGCTGAGGGACCCCCCTGAGTGCACAAATTTTGGTGCACCAGGCCTCTAGTCTATATATATAAAAGCCTAAGTGACTGAACAACCAAATGACTGAACAACCGGTCGACCAGTCGCTATGATGCGCACTGACACCAAGGGGCAGATGCTCAACGTAGGAGCTGCTCCCCCCTGGTTGTCATTCTGCTCAAAAAGCCAACCTTCTGCAGCCAGCCAACCTCCTGTGACCCCTAACCCCTGGCTGGCTGGCCCTGATGGTCCCTATTGGGTGGGCTGGCCAACCTCCCGTGGTCCCTCCTCAATGATTGGCTCCGATTGCCGGCCAGGCTGAGGGACCCCACCATGCATGAATTTGTGCACCAGGCCTCTAGTTTAATACAATGTCCTCAGATATTATATTGATGAAAACAGCTACTACATTTGACCTTAGCCAAAATGAGAATTATTTCTTTAGTGAATGTAATACATATGAAAGTGCATGATGCCCAATGCATACCATGAGATATCGAATTGAGTGTTAGTCTTTTATATGTCATAGCAAGCTTTACAGATCAATAATTAAAACTTTATAACTCACCAGCTATTTTGAATTTAAGAAAGTGACTTTTTTCCCTTGACTATAATCTCTTTGAGGGAAAGATGTGTGTCTTAGATTTAAGCTATTGCTCTTTTTTTAAATACAATCAACATGGAGGACAATGCAAGCATACTCTCTATCCCCATCACCATCTAGGATATAATTGATGCATTATGCTTATTATTAAAATAAACACTTTCAATATTTACTTTAGTATTTAGCAATAATTGATAACAATTTATCATATAAGGGAGCTTAAATGCTGATGAAATATTTTAATTTTATAATTATAGGAGAAAATATTTAAATTGGAACACTGCTTAGTCTCAAATAATTTATACTACTCATTTACTTTAGTCAAAGCTGAATATTTGTTCATTTTAGTAATAATGTCAAATTGCTATAATTTTAGAGTTTACAATATTCTATCTTGTTTTATTTATTCTCTTAATTCTCTGACCTAGGGAGGTAGAATATTAATTTCACTTTATAAAATAATAAATGATATCCCATATAAAGTATAATATATTCAAGGGCAAATAACTAGTGCATGAATAATTCAAATTGGAACAAGTTTATTTGGATTTTAGTTTCCTGAATCTAAATATTATCTATTTATCTATATAAAAGCCAAGTGACCAGAACAACCTGAATCACTGGTCACTATGACCCACGCTGCGGCTGGCCAGCCCAATGGGGGCGGAGATGGAGGGCAAACCTCCTGCGGCCCCTCCCTCTGGCTGGCCAGCCCTGATAGATCCCAATCAGGGCAGGCCAAAGGAATCCACCCATGCATGAATTCATGCACTGAGCCTCTAGTTCAGTAGTTCTCAACCTGTGGGTCACAACCCCTTGGGGGTCGAATGACCCTTTCACAGGGGTCGCCTAAGACCATCGGAAAACACATATATAATTACATATTGTTTTTGTGATTCATCACTATGCTTTAATTATGTTCAATTTGTAACAATGAAAATACATCCTGCATATCAGATATTTAGATTACGACCCATAACAGTAGCAAAATTACAGTTATGAAGTAGCAAAGAAAATAATTTTATGGTTGGGGGTCACCACCATAAACATGAGGAACTGTATTAAAGGGTCATGGCATTAGGAAGGTCGAGAACTACTGCTCTAGTACAATAAAAAACTTACTGTGTCCCTGAATTGTTTTCTTTCATATATTTTTGATTTCTAAAGGAAGGGAAATTGAGAGAGATAGAAACAGCAATGATGAAAGAGAATCACTGATGGGTTGCCTCCTGCGTGCACTACACTGGGGGACTGAGTCACAACCTTCTGGTTCACAGGTCAATGTTCAACCACTGAACCACACTGGCTGGCCCTGAGTTACTTTCTTTAGAAAATAAAATTCAAAGTTGAGAATTCTATTTTTTTCCACAGTAAATAATTGTATAAGTGATGTATACTGTAACTGGATCTGTAACACATATTTTAAGCCTGTTATATAATGGCCTTTGAATTGATAAAACAATTCACTAGCACCAGGATCAAAAGTGGCTAATATAATGAACATTTTCAATATTTATATGGCTTTTCTGGAGAACTTTAAAAGTTTTATTAACTAAAATATTCAATGATGGCTTTATTGTAACTATTCTTTTGGACCCAGACACTGATTCTTCAAATAGAGTGAGAAGAAATAAATGATGAAGAGCAGAAAGTAATCATAATTTCTTCTTTAAAGACATGATTAAAAGGGCAATTTAGAATGTACTAATTAATGTCACTGATAAGTGCAACACTATATGATATGCTGAGACATTCCGTGTTATTTAATAGGTCTGGATTTGAAAGGAAAACTTCTAAAAGCTGGTTAATCCCTGCCAGACAGTATGCCTACGATTTTGATGGCAGCCACCAGATTCAATATTTTGGATGCAGTGGAGTAGGCATAAATGAATAATTTAGACTCACCACCAGGCAGTACTCATGTCATTCAGTAAATATTGCTTTTTAAAATAGGAATACGATTTTGATAAAAATACTATAAAACACAATTGTCAATTTAAAGTTATGCTAAGGTGGCTATGACAATAAGTAAACACTGAAATACTGGCACATATATGTGTATACATTGGGAAAATGTAAATACTTACATTTACTCATTGATTTACATATTATTTTTGAATACCTTATAACTTATCTAAAAAAAAATCAGGAAAGTTGCAGTCTGGTGAAGGATACTTACAAATCAAAATTAAATCATGAGAATCTCAGAGGGAAGGTGGGGGAGGGTGGGTGGGAGGGAAAAGCTCAACCAAAGAGCTTGTATGTTTATATGCATAACCCATGGACACAGACAATAGGAGGATGGAGGCCTATGGTGGGGGTGGGGGTGGGCTAGAAGGGAACATATGTAATACTTTCAACAATAAAGATAAAAAATACCATTAGAATTTCTTAGAAAAAAACAACAATACACCACTAAGTCATGTATTCAATAGACTGATGAATGCTACAACTGAGCGTATCATGGGCACAAAGAGAACAAGAACAAACAGTAATGAAAATCCTAATATTTTGGGTGCTGGAAGTAGTTCTTAAAAAGATTCAATTTATACTGATAAAGAATAAACACATGCTAACTACGTGGAGGTTGCAATAAAAATGAGGGAAATTCTTTAATACACAAAGGTAAGACAAAATTGGTTGTTTTGCAGGAATTTCTTGTACATTTGGACCATAAATCGGTAGGAGAAAATGAACAGAGATCAGGAACTAGGTGACAAAAAGCTTGGTATTGAACTTTATCCTGAGGGTAATAAGAGTGATTGAAGGTATTTATTAGTACTTTATATTCATCTTTTTCTCACTGTTATCTAGTTCCAAATATATTTATCATCCTAAAATAAAACCACATTCCCATTTTTCCCCTCTGCTTAGCCTCTGACATTACATTCTGTCTTTATGGACCATAACATTTAATATCAATGTGAGAAAAACACATTGATTGGTTCCTCCTGCACAGGACTGTAATTGAACCCGGGATACTTTGGTCTGCAGACCAATGTTCTATCCACTGAGCAAAACCAGCTAAGGCCCATAACACAGTTTTAAACTTTGGGGGTATAGATGTTTTTTCTATTAAAAGTTGAATAGACTAGGATAAACAATCTACCTGAATAGTGGTGGGTCAGAGTAGATTTCATAAACATTATCCCCAAGACTAGTTACACATGATTCAGAGGGTGACATCTACTCTCTATAACCCAGATTCTAGAGACATAACATTCTCAGATTTATTGGGAAACATGCCCGGCCTGTGTTGTATATTTTCATAGACAACTGCTAACACAACAAGGAGAAAAAAAGTAGATTAATCTCTGTGCCATATGTATAAAAATGAGATAGTTTATTACATGCTAGGACAAAATATGAATACAATTTCATTATTAAAATGAAATATTCAACTTACCAAATGATCTAGAAGCTTAATCAGTAAGTTAATATATATGGCAAGCCATCTAATTTATAAGTAAATAGGATATAGTTCATGTTATAAGAAAATTATGTGTAACTTATCTCAACAATGAATTTACAATTTACATGTCATTATTTAAGGTCTGAAATTTATTTCCCCTTTCCAGCATTAAAACATAGAACATTTGTAGAATATTTTAAAAATAAAATTTCCAGGTTTCTTTATAGTTTTCCTCACTTACTCAGGTTCATATGAATATTTAGGATTAAAGATTACAGATGGTATAGAGAAGGCAAGGCAAACCCTCTAAATACTTGGATTAAAAGATTAAACTTTGAAAATGAGGCCAAAGTTTAATGATAGCACCTTCAGTATCCACTTCATACAAAGTTTTCTACCTTCCTCTGGACCCTGAGTCCCTAACATTTTTTATACTTTTCCCATCAAACTTTGCTCTCAGAAATGATCTCAAATTTATTACTGGTAATGTCCTAGAAGCTAAAATGTTTTGAATTTTCAATTGTAAGTTAACATGAATGAAAACAAACTAATTACATAAAGTCTAAACATGAAGTTGTTCATGAAAAAGAGCAAACATAATAATGAGGAACCCAGGGAAAAATATGGAGGCGTCTGCCTGACCTCTTCCAAAAGGTCTTTAATGATGCGGATAAAATGCAATTATGATCTCTCTTCGTAGTCAACAAGTACAGGTGAAAACAGAATAGAGGATTTGCTCCTCCTTATCCCCTTCATTTTATTGTTGTGGGGAAAGCAGAGTTTTATAATTCAGTGAACATTTATTGAATAACTAATGCATGCAGAATATATGTAAGAGGGAACATATGGGACACAGACTACTCTAAAAACAAGTACCATTCCTAATGTGGGACTTGATAAAGTACTATAGTTAAGGAAGTATGTAACAGATGCCTTAAATATGGCAGAAGAATGCTAACAGAATCCATGATGCGTAGAAAAAAAAATCAGTGACCTACCAAGGAAGGCTAAATAGAGGTAGTGGACAGAAACAGGGAGTAGAAGAATACCTAATTTCTAAACAGCAATAGTTCTAATAAAAATTGTATGACATTACTAAAAAGCAAATTATCATTCTTATTTATTGCACACTCCAAATAAGATTTGCATTGGTGTTCCTTGTCATGAAACACAGTAACATTGAGAGAATTCTTGGAAGTCAGGATTTAGGGGTTTTTCGGTGGATGATGCAGCAGTGTGAAAAATTATGTCCCCCCAAGTAAATAGTATTGGGAAACTGGAGAGTCAGGTAGATCTGTGTTGTTTTAATATAAACATGTTTGAAAGACACACAGCAGCATGAGTAATAGTAGCATTGCTACTTCATGTCAAGACAAGCACAGATGAAATTAGCCAGGGCAGGGCATTTGAGTAATGAATGCAGGTATATTTTCTGGACACTACAAAGAATCTTCACATGCACTGACTTAAGAATATGCAAATATATAACTATCTCTTCTCTACTATTTATTCTAAATCTTTGTCAATGAGTTATCATTGTTCATGTAGGACCGTGAAATTTGTAATAGGTCTTTTTCACCAAAATCTACACTAATAAAAGAGAAACATTCAAATTGGTGTCACTCCTCTAGGCCCACCAGCCAATCAGAGCTACTATGCAAATTAACCCATCAAAGATGGAGGTTAATTTGCATACACAGGCATGGAGCGAAAACTGAAGGCTCTGGGCTGAGTGAAGACTGAAAACTGAAGAGGTGTGGCTTCTCCACTGTGGTCAGAACAAAGGCCTGGGTCCCAGGTGCCGCAGGAAAACCAGTGCTGGCAGCCAGGGGAAGGAAGGCCTATTGCCCGAATCTTCATGCAACGGGCATCTAGTATTTGTATAAATAGAAGACTCTGTGAATACCATTGGTAAGTACCAGTATTTCTACAAATCCAGCGGAATACAAGGAATTATATTACAAAATAATACACATTACGTGAGCAGGTGCACTGGGCCTGAGGCTTCTGTAGGCATTTACCTAGCCTGTGGCAGTTTAATGCTCACACAACACTCCACACCAGTGCTAGTGGTCATTACCCACTCCTGGAAGTGAAGGCGTTTGAGGGCAGAGGTTTCTAGCATTCAGTACGCAGTGCTCTGTAGTTCAGGTGCCAGGACACGCTGTTGTGACATAGAGAATAGAGGATTTGCTCCTCCTTATCCCCTTCACAGCATCTTTCCTCAGCCAGCCCCCAAACTTCTCTCCCTGCATTGTATGACCTCACATTGTCTCTCTTGACCAATTCCCTTCCCACAGTTGTCAGTATCTTTTAAAAAATAAACAGCAATCACAGCTTCAGACTTTTGTGATTCTAAACCCATGTGAAAAAAAAGAAAAAAACAAAAAAACACACATTTAAAATTTTCACATCCGTGGCCTCTGGGTCAGCCACCAAGTTACCAGCGTGTTGCCTCTTCCCCTCCAAACTAACATAAACACAGCCAAGAGCCTCTGTGAGAAGGCAAGGTGCTAATTACTGTAACCCTACCTGAACTCTGGCCTCGCCAGGCAGAAAACTGTGATTTTTGTCCAACAGATACCTTACATGTGGTATCTGTACACCTAGATATCTTTGTCGAGTATTAATACACATTTTATATAAGGAGGAATGACTTATTAGATAAAGTATGCCTATAAATATTTAGTTTTACACTGACTGATTTTTAAACATATTTATTGGCCAGTCCATTATTTGGTGTTTTGTAGGTTCTGAGAGCAAAAAAAAATCTATTACTTAACTAACAGCAGATATATAGAAATATTCCAGCTACCATATTATTATTATTAACTAACAGTAAATACACTGATATACTTCCAGTTACTGTAAGATTAAGTAGAAAACATTCAAAGAAGAATTAAATGAATCATACAAAATAAAATTCAAACCTCAATATGAACTTTATATAGAATTCATTAAGTGACATGTATAGAAATAGAAATGATGGTGGGGAAAACTTTCACTGATGTATCAACAAATAAATTATTCAAAAGCATATCTGAAATAAAATATGCTATATAAATATTCACTATTAATGCATATTATAATATTGTGTAATACAGATACAATTTCCTAGAGTTTATCTTTGAATTTGCCATCAGATTCCAAAACAATCATTTCTAAATTTTAAGAAAACCAATTGCTGCCACAAATGGGAAAAATAGATAAATCTATTATTTAATTACACAATGCTTTAAAAATTTTGATTAACTATTAAAATTTTCAGCAGGCTTTGCTTTTATCACATGGTGAATTTTCTCAACAAAAAGTATCTGAATAGAAATCTTGAAGTTTAATGTTATACTTAAACTAAAAAAACTATAACATGGATTTTCACATGGGTATTATTTCATAAACTTTTGTATAATAACTAATGTCACATTTAACCTTCTTTTTGATCTTTTTACTCATGAAAAATAAAAAAATGTATGAATAAGCACGTTGATAAATCTCAAGTCAAAAATAAAATGGGTATGGGTTGGATAAGTGAACAACACTATGACATCAGGATGTATTAGTAACCTTTCCCACCTACATCTTTATTTATTTTTATGTAAGTACCTTTGAGCCTCACTATTACATTATCATTGAAGTTTTTGCAAACATACGTCAGATGTACATGAGAATCTTTTATTTCAGTACAATCAGTTTCTATTATCTATCCACTCTTACTTGGTCCAATTCAGATGCCTGATATAACAATTATTTTAGCAAATTTTATTTACGTAACGGACAAAGATGTTCAACTCCCTTATTTGAATTCCCCTATTCTAACCATATTATTCAGATAGTGGTTACTTATATAATGGCTGTTGCTACAATTTTATTACCACCACTACTTTACTATCTTCCATGATGATTAATTTCCATCGGTACAGTGCATCACATACTTAACATTCAGTTATTATAACAAGCAGCTAAACAGGCAAGTTATTACTAATATCTTTTTAGTGAGGAAGATGAGGTAAAGAAGAAACAGAAAAAGTAATCTCTTACTCAAGACCACAGTTCAGTTCAACTACAATACATGAATGTTTCAGGAACTGTGCTAAACACTGACAAGGATGTAAGTTCTATGGAATATGGTAAGGAATAGAGTAGAAATCTGTACAAAGTACAAGAGGAATAATACTCTTGTTTGTAAAACCAGAATTCTACCCCATGTTGTCTCTTATTTTAGACTTTCTAGAAGTATACCAGGAAGCCTCTCCATCCCCAAAGTTATCCATCTATACTAATAATAGACAAATATGTAAATTGTCCCTCCACAATGCCCACAGCCAATCAGGAGTGAGTATGCAAATTAACCCAACAAAGATGGTGGGCCTGTGGGCAGCATGCATGTGCACAGGCGCCGAGCAACTGGGGACGCTGAGGGGACGGGGTCCCAGGGATGCCACTGGAGTGTCCAGTCCTGTCAGCCTGACCTAGGGGTGGCTGGAGTTCCCAGTACTTTTGGTTTCTGCAGTCCCTGGACCAGAAACAGAAACCAAGAGCACAGGGAGCACCAGGAATTCTGGGAATCATAGTTCTGGTGGCAGACCCTGGACTGGAAGCGGAAGCCCAGAGTGCGGGGAGCACCAGGACATTTAGGAATCGTAGTTCTGATGGAGGACGCGTTGTGGGACCTCCTAGTCCAGTGATGGCGAACCTATGACATGCGAGTCAGAGGTGACACGCGAACTCATTTTTTTGCTTGATTTTTCTTTGTTAAATGGCATTTAAATATATAAAATAAATATCAAAAATATGTCTTTGTTTTACTATGGTTTCAAATATCAAAAAATTTCTATATGTTTTCAAAATGCTGACACGCCAAGCTCAAAAAGTATGGCATCACTGTCCTAGACACTAGAGCAGCAGTTCTCAACCTGTGGGTCATGACCCCTTTGGGGGTCGAACGACCCTTTCACAAGGGTCGCCTAAGACCATCAGAAAACACATATATAATTACATATTGTTTTTGTGATGAATCAGTATGCTTTAATTATGTTCAATTTGTAACAATGAAATTGCAGGTCACCACAACATGAGGAACTGTATTAAAGGGTCGTGGCATTAGGACAGTTGAGAACCACTGCTGTAATGCCATGACTCACTGAGACAGTAACTTGCTGTTTAAAAATTTGATCCTTTAATCTCTCTACCTGACCATTTTACCCTGCCTTCCCCAACATCTCACCCTGAGGCTGATCATGGAAGAGCTGTGTGCACATAGTACATAAGGAAGCCAAAGTCACCCCCTGCCTGTCTGTCAGAGCTGCTCAGGGCTGGGGGAGGATTTCAAGAGTTTCCAGGCTCTCCTCTTGGCTCCAGCGTCCCCCCCCACCACCCCCATCGTTATCCCTGAGCAAGAACAAGGAGATCCCACACCAACGCCAGTGCAGCTGGAGGAGGTAGTGTTAGAAGAGAAGCTTAGGAACTGATATTCCCACAGACATCCCGTCCTAGGACAGCCTTATGAGTTTCAAACATAAGGAACTGCCTTGGGGAGAGCACCTGGTAGAGGGAAAGGTTCAGGTACTTACATAAAGCTGGTAATTTATTAGCTAAACACAAGACGCCCACCACTATCAGTAGGGATCAGACCTGATGCTCCATCCCACTCCCTAAATAAAGGGAAACTCTATCTACAGCAGCAATCCTATACAATAAAAGGCTGATAGCAAACTGACTGACAGCAGAATGAATGATTGCTATGACGCACACTGACCACCAGGGGGCAGGCGCTCAATGCAGAAGCTGCCCCTTGGTGGTCAGTGCGCCCCATGTGGGGAGCAAAGCTCAGCCAGCAGTGGGACTCACAGCCGGCGAGTGCAGTGGTGGTGGTGGAGCCTCTCCCCCCTCTGTAGCTGTGCTAAAGATGTTCGACTGCTGGCTTAGCCATCAGTCAGGCATCCCTCGAAGGCTCCCAGACTGCGAGGGGCTGCAGGCCAGGCTGAGGGACCGCCGAGTGCATGAATTTCATGCACCAGGCCTCTAGTGTTTGTGTGTGTGTGTGTGTGTGTATTTGTATTGTTCATGGCCTCATCTAGAAAAACAGGAGATTAGCTTGAGTCTCTGCTCGTGTTTCTGCCAGCCTTAGCACTTAGAATTATTTTGGTATAAGAGCATTCCTTATATTACATAAAATCAGAAGTTATGCCATGTTTCTAGTGTTGTTGCTTTTATATCTCCATTTAGGCAGCCATTCATTTTATTTACTTTTCATGTTTTTATTACTACCCATTTTATTTTGGTGCCAGGCTTTAGAGATGATATTTGCTCAGATTCATCTCATTTTTTTTCCTGTCATGTTTTTCCTCCCTTGGGGCCACCTGGAAAAAAATCAATCTATAGACTTTCTCCAAATCACCTAACAGTTCTGCCTCATCTTCTAAAACGTAGCTGTTATTACCCCGCTGCCCTGGGTTTTGCTTCTGCTTTCAAATTGGATTGGGGAGAGCATGCCGTAGGCGATGAAAAACAATTATTTCTCTTCTGGTCTACTCACGGTAATGTTTTTCAGAAACTCCTTTTACGGAGACAAGAAATCCTGGCATTTTAAGTGCTACAAGAACCATTGCGAAATTGTCCCCCACATGATTTCAGCAGAGAGTGCTAAACATCTTCGTGAGAAAAATGCTGGCAAAGTCATCATTATGGGCTAGACTGTGGAACTAGATGAGTGTTGCTAATGTTACAGGCATAGGAGGTAGGTGTGAGCTAGGAGATCCCAAAATGCCTGCACGAGTAGGAAGTCATAACATCCACTCCGTATGCACAAGCTCACCTGCTCCACCCCAGTGTGACTCCCTCAGACCCCACTTATTTGGGGGTACTTTGTCCATCTTGTTTAGCAACTTGTGTCTGTATAGACAGATGTTCACCCTTCAGCTAAAACAAAACAAAACAAAACAAAAACTGACTCCAGGACATATCTTTTCTATATTTAACAACAATAACAACCAAGTGTATTAGGTATAGAGTCAAAATAACCCGAGTTTAAATCCCAGTTTACTGTGAGTTTAGGCAATTTTCTGAATTTCTCAAAGTTCAAATTCCACCATTTTGCATTAGAGGAAATGAGTACCTTTTAAAACAAGGTTTTAGAATAATTAAACAAGTATACATGGAAATACATCATGGGCTATAGTCACTTAACAAACCTGGGGATGTAATTCGTGTGTGCCAGGCACGGTTCTGTGGGTCTTCTCTATGTCGTACGGCTCTCATCTTACAGCTGAGAATGACTGGAAGAGAGTTCAGGTAACCGAGATCTCAGGACTAATGACTGGGGTATCGTGATCCTTAACCGCGCAGAGCCCGCAGTACAATTCCTTGGCATCTCCTGTCAACATGGGGGAAGCCCAGTATATGGCCTTTTCAGTCCATTCCTCCTTAGAGGAGCCAAGGTTCCCAATCCTGTCACAATCCTCATACATGTTCGTGAGAACCACGAACGCTTTGCCACCACTCCTCCACATTCTCCCAGGGTGATTCCTAACTCCCTATGGATTTCCAGAATGTGGAATGGTGGATAGTTCGAATGCCCTAAGGTTTTTTTTTATTTTGATTCTGGTACTAAAACATGGCTGCAGAGCAGCCACAGATAAAACCGGAAGAACTGATGAAGAAAAATTCATTCACCTCCATTAGAATGGTTTCCAGTGGTTCACAGAATTTACTAGGCCAGGAGGTCTGATGGGCTTTGTTTGTACCTCTGAGAACCTTCTACAACTCTGTGAGCACCTGTCACAGGTGTTGGGTTTGTTTGTTTTTCTCTCCAAAGGAAGTAAAGTACAGGGCAAGGAGAAGAATGGGAAGAGGTTAACTGGCAAATGTGCATTTAGTGACTGGAAAGAGGGCAGTGGGGACATGTAAGCCTGAGTTTATTTGAAAATTTACACGGTATTTTTGTAAATATTAAGAGAGCATCAGACTACTTTACCTTTTCTGATGGACACTAAAGACAATGCCTTGCATTGTAAGACATCATAAGATAGTTTCAATAATTACCAGAAACTTGTCATCTCAACAGGAGTTAGCCACCTGCTATCTACCGAAAATGTCAAAAGAAAGCAAAGATTTGTTTATCCAGTCTTTTGCATCAGCTATGAGGAGGCATTTTATTGCATAGAGCTTTTAAAAATATATTTTCATTGATTTCAGAGAGGAAGAGAGTGGGAGAGGGATTGAAACATCCATGATGAGAGAGAATAATGGGTCAGCTGCCTTCTGCACGCCCCCTTACTAGGGATTGAGACCACAACCCAGGCATGTGCCCTTGACCGGAATCAAACCCAGGACCCTTCAGTTCACAGAGCAATATTCTATTCACTGGGCCAAACCCGCTAGGGCTTGAATAGAGCTTTACTTCACCAGGGTTACCGTAGTATTTAATTTCATGAAAAGAAAATATCTTACAATTATTTTTAAGAATTTGTCACAATAAAGCTTAAGGTCCAAATTCTCTTTGCAATATACAAGGCATTAGCATCATGATCATATTTAGTATTTATTGAAGATTTACTATATCCCAGGCACAGATGTAAATGCACGTGGGCATTTTACAAACTGTTTTTCACACCATCTTTGTGAAGCAAGTACATTTTACACAACTGACGCGTAGAGAATGAAAGTGCTCTGCCGTAAGTCAGGCAAATATGCAAGCAGGAACGCAAACCTAATCTTACTACAAACTTGTGCTCTTACCCACAGTGTACTATTATCTTGCCTTGCATACATTTTTTTTCTGGTAAATTCACTCATACTTTCTTACCTTCATTTTTTTACTTATTCCATTCATCACCGAATTCAGATATTTTATGTTACTGAACTATATTTTCCTTATATACTATATACTATATACTACATGTCACGTGTTACACGTTACACATCATATTTTATGTTATATATCTATAGATACACACACTAAGTAGAAAAAAGGCAAATATGAGTAAATACAACATAGGAAATGGGAAACGGTGATTGATGGGGGGAGCTGTTTATAAAGAATCAATAGATAAGGGAAAAAAAACTATCGAGAAATCAACAAACAATCTCAAAATAGCCCTACTTACCCAGAACAACTAACATGCAATTTAAATTGCAGGGCTTTATTTACAAACAATGTTATCACCTTTTAAAACCAGAGTCCAAATGATCAGATAGTGAACTCTAGCAAGGTGTTTATATGCTCACTGGGATATTTCCTTGTCAATCATAGTTTTTGGCGAATCACAACAGGTTAACTGACATCGCTTCACAAATTTCACTTGCAGTTTCCTTCTCATTTTTGTAAGAACAAAACACTTCAGTTTTCATAATAGAAACTAATATATAATTAATTTTAAAGTGACTATGTTGAAAGCTTATCAAATTGTATTTTCTAAAAACAAAACTCTATAATAAAACCATTGTTATTTGAGAACAGATTATAATTTCACTTTTGTTTAAGCTTTAGGCCTCAAAATATGTTTTTTTGACAAAGTCATCACAATTGCTCTTTTTTTTTCCCTACTAACATTGAGGATAAAAAACCTTTACCCTTATTAAAAGTACAACTTATTTTTTAAGAATTTCAATAGCTGCTCATAAAATTTATAATTGTAGGGTGATCCATAATTCTATCTTGTTTCCCCTGAACATATTCCATTTATGAGAACAATAAGATACAATATATTTGAACTAAATTCATAGCCAGAGGTAGCCAATTTCATCTAATTATGAACAAGAGAGATATTAACATTTGCAACTAAGATTCTGCTGAGAGATTAAAAAATGGCTGCAGATTAATGAAGCAGGGGTGGGGTGGATGAGCCACATGAATTTACAAAGGCTGGTGAATGGTCTGACCTTCTGGAGTACATTATTTAGTTAACTTTTAAGATAGCATCTGTTGTCCTGGTAACCTTTTAAAGCATCTAATTAGAACATCTCACAAGTGTAGGGAGGATGCTGAGAGAACAGGTTTTTGGCTTCTCAGTTCTATTTTCCCAATGTGAGCGTTGTTCATCTGAGCTATAAAAAACAGGATGTGTAACAGCAAAATGGTGAAGAGAGACTAAGGTGAGTATCTGGAGCTTATCTGAGTACAACTTATGCTCCTTCATAAATACGTTTTTAAGAATAAAAATAATCTTATTAGTTTAGAATATTTTTTCCAAAGCCAGACAAAGAAAATTATACTTTGTCATATTCATATGATGTGTTTTCCAGCTTTGAGTATTAAAATTGGTTGGGGTGACATTGGTGAATAGGATCATATATGTTTCAGGTGTAGATTTCTATGTTATAGGAACTGTATATTGCCCTGTGCCCACCAAAAAAAACGCAACAAAATAAAACAAAACTTAATTGTGTTTTAAGTATCAGTCAGTGTGATTTGCATTCTTACTCCCTTATACTAGATATTTTCAAATGGCATGTCGCAATAATTTTTAATAAAATACAAAGCACGACTATTTAGTCAGGGGCACTGACCACTTTTCCCTTAGGTTATCAAAGTAAAAAGTGACACCAATCAATACAACAACTGTCTGGTATGAATGAATCACAATTGTACCTACTATTTGGTCAAATCAACAAAAATACAATATGTTCTTTGGTGTGCCACAGAATTTTAGTAATTAGTTTATGTGTGTCATGAGATGAAAGACGGTTGAAAATGGCGGCCCTATACAGATGTAGAAAATTTTAAGAGTGGAAAATGGCAAGCCATGAAAGTTGGACTTGCTGCAATGCATGCTTTCTATCACCAGCCAAGTCTTGAGTGATGCCCAGTAATCCTCTTACTCAACTGTATTGAGCTTCCGATGTATTTATTCCCAAACGTCATGGCCTCTTCAAACTCAAAATCTTATCTACCTTTGTCATTCTCAAAAATAAAAACCCTGTTCACTGAACACTGAGTCAATTTTACCCTTCCTTTCCTAATATAGCAGTATGTGTGTGCACATATATATGACACACACAT